>NC_083468.1:3939264-3974264 GCF_030014155.1 Tachysurus vachellii | reverse complement strand
ATAGTTAAAACTGAATTCATATGAAAATTAAAAACAACAATCAACTTTAGAATTGTCCATATTTTTTTTAAACTTTTTTACTTTATACAGATTTCATTACAAACTGTTCTGAAGAGTTTTAGAGGTCAGTGCAACCAAAGCAGTTATTGATCGCTGCTGTACATTCGAAAAAGTCGACTTTTAAGTCACTGTAACAAAATCTGTTTAAATTTATGAAATATTGCTTTTAAAACTTTGCTTTAATCACAAGTTCAGCAAATTGATAAAACATTTACCAAAGTTTACCTGGGTACTAATTACAGTAAAGTTAAGAGACAAGGTTAGCAGTTCTAGCTGCTCCAACATAATAATTACAGCAAATCATTTTTACATAAGATCGAGTTTCTTGATCAGCTTTTACTGACAATCCAATACATCTCACACTGCTAATTTGAGAGAAACAGCTCATTATTAAATTTGGGCCTCTGTGGAACATTAATTAATTTTTGCGAGAACTGTCTCCGTTTAAAAGGGACGATTTGTCAAAGTACAATTTTAATGGCCTGAGGTTTGCCTTGTACAAGTGAATAATTAATGTGGTAATACGGACGACTTTGGGTAGCTACATCTGTTTTTACTTTGCTGTCTTGGGAGAAATATATATATATATATATATATATATATATATATATATATATATATATATATATATATATATATATATATATATATTTTTTTTTTTTTTTTTTTTCATAGAATAATAAATAATCATGTCCTAATTACTCACAAAGCTCCATATATCCATATATGAGTTTATAATATTGCTATTGAAATAAATGGGGGGTTCAAGTGCACGGTGTTTGCCCATGGAGACAATCAGCATTTACATACTTATTGTAAAGGCGAGCGTTTAAATTGTTAAAAAGAAAATGTTCTCAGGTCTGACCTATTGTCTGACTGTCTGATTTTATTAATGCTAAAACTAAGGTACAGTATAATTCAACACTTTATAAATCTCAGCTTGTTTGGCAGGCTATTAGTCTTTCAAAAAAGTGTACAAAAGTTGATAAAAAATGTATAGAAGCAATGTTAACCGAAATCCATACTCCAGCTAGAAATCATTTATTCATCTAGCACACATTTATCACACTGTACATTTACAGTTTTGATGGAATATGTTCCACACATATATAACTGAGCAGATAAGAGCTCGTTCTCAGGAAATCCAAAGATTTTAAGCTTTTAATCACTACAACCAACTGTTAGAATCTGATCTGCCACCAGTTGGTGTTTGAACCCACGTCTGTGAAGAGATCAGAGCTTTAATCCAGCATATTAGACCACTTGGCCATGATTTTCAACAAATGGGAGCTTAAATAAAGATCCATATGATAATCTAATATTTTCACAGCATCTCTACATGGTTTTCTATCGCAATAGAAGCAGAAATCATCTTAGTGAATTGATTTCTATGATTTATAATGTGGAATCTGAGAAATGGTTTCAATTATAGAGAGCCCGCCTTGCCAATTTCAGTTGTTTCCCTTTTTGTCCAGTTTAAAAATCAGATAATACAGTGTTATATGAAAAACCAAACAAAACACACAAAAAACAAACAAAAAATTCCTATAAAAAACAAAATAAAACAGAAATCCAACAAAACAAAACAAAACAAACCTAAATAGAACAGAACAAAAGAAATTAAAACAAAACCAACTAAACCCAAACAAAACAGGACAGAACAGAACAAAACAAAAGTAAAACAAATCAAAAACAATCAAATCACAAACAAACCACATAACATTAAATACAGTATATTTAAAAAAAAATAACACAACTCTCCTTCTGTTCTGTATCCAACTCTCCTTTTCTGTAACTTTCTCCTCCTTACTGAGGAAAGTGACCTTGTGATTTATAAACATTCCACAGGATCGACAAGAACATTCTAGAATAGTGTCAAAAGCATGAGAAAGTTCTAGTGAGAATAAGTTTGGGAATTTTAAACAATTTTCATTCAGGTGTGGGAATGCCACAAAATACTGGAAGTGTTTGAAAGTTTGTGGACTGTTCCGTCCGCTCAGTAATGGCGGTAGTTTGGCATGGCTGCATATTTCTATTTATTTATTGAGATATTTATTTATTTATTTGCTGATATATTTGCATCCGGAGCATGCCAAACAAGAGCAGGCAGCGGTGCCCAAATTTACACGAGTGCCCGAAGCCAACATTCCCTCTCTCACTCCCTCGCTCACTCACTCCCTCTCCCAGACCCTGCAGCTGCCAATCATAGAGGCTCCCAGCACTGCCATGGAGATATTCGCATAAATTAGCATCTATTTGCATATTTGCCTCACTTGGCTCTCTCAACAAATGGCATTCCTCTCTCTAGATATCTGTCTCTCGCTCTCGCTCTGAACCGCTCTCTCATACACACAGTCCGTGCACATACTTTGCCATTTCTATTCAATAAAATTTCATCTTTAATGCATTTCTACTGAAAGCTAATTAGGATATGTAGGTTCATCATGTTGAAGCATCAGTGTCCATTTTGTCTTAATTTTCTGTTATTTTTGAGATATATTTTTAAAAACCCTAGTAGATTTTGAGAGAGTTAGCTGAGGCAAACAAACAAACAAACAAACAAACAAACAAAACTTTACAGTTTACACCACACCCTCTTTCGTTGTATATCTGCATATTAGATTTAGCCTTATTGTTATTACACATGTACAAGTACAAGGCAACGAAATGCAGTCCAATATAGATATCAGTAAAAAGATACAGATACAGATGGCATCATCCGTAAGTGCAATATATTTATCTATTTACAGTTACCTGGATCATAAATAATTACAAAAATGAATGACAAATTAAATCTTAGAAATTAAATTATAACAAAGATTAAATCATTAAATATGCATAATAATCAAAACTTCCCTTAGATCTTATATTTCACATTAAAATATGATATTTATCCAAGGTGGATTATTGATAACATTTATTAAACATAATTAAAAAAAAAAAAATTATTAGATTATAATTTATTTTTTTTTAATTATGTTTAATAAATGTTATCAATAATCCACCTTGGATAAATATCATATTTTAATATTTCAGATTAAAATATGATATTTATCCAAGGTGGATTATTGATAACATTTATTAAACATAATTAAAAAAAAAAAAATTATAATCTAATAATAAAACTGACTTCTTAATGTAAGGTTATTAATATATTTACACATATATTGTGAAGCAGTTGTTTTGGATTCTAGTTTCAGTTTTCTATATGAACCCACACTTTGGGCTCACTTCCAAATGCCTAACAGTAATAAACAGTAAGAAAAAGTGAGCTGACCCTGTGACCCCAGCATGGGTTTGGAATGGCACTAATAGGCTGCCGGTTTCTCCTCGGAGTCCACTTGTAGCGGGGCAAGCTATACTTAATGAAGGGCTCTCTAACTTCCATCTTTCTCGTCTCTCTTTCCTCATTTTCCTTGCACCTTTACAAACCTCGCTGGATGAATCATTTACGGTGTCCCAAACGCATAGCGAGGGTTGAGACGAGCTCTTGGCTGCGAGCGACACTCCTCCACAGGTGAACAGGCATGGAGTGAAGATGCAGCAGCGATAGAGCAGCCCACAGCAAGGAGAAAAGATTAGCATAAAGTTCAAAGCGGAGAGAGCTAAAAGGAAAGCATCTCCGAAACTAGCTCAGCATTATCATACGTGGCAGAGTGGGTGTTTGTGCGCTGGTGCATTAGAACAGTTTGTAATGCTTTTTACCCGGAGATATGACGTGCTTTTGGGGCGCAGTCATACAGATTGTTAGAATATCTACTGTGTGGAGTAAAAAGTGATGCAGATAACGAAGCAAACATTGACTCGGATGCTTTCAAAGGGCTTGCTAATTAACTCCATTAAATGAGTAAATGACTAACTGTATTATCCCGAATCCAACACAAACTCCTGCTTTTTAAAGATGAAATCTTTCATTGCTTTCTTGGTTGCTAATTACCTTTCTGAGCTATTTCATTTCTATGAACCTTTATGCACACATACTGAAGATACTCTGGAGATTCTTTTACCTAGTTCAGTCATTTAGTGTCTTTCTGTTCAAAAAAAAAAATTGAGTTGTTAACTTGAGAGCTCAGGTTACTGTCTGTCAGAAATTTCACATCTTCTGTTCTTCCACATGACAACTCGTTCATGTGGATTTCCTCTCAGGTAAATTGCTAAACTGCATGGTATCATTGGATAGACTGGTGTCCCATTAATGGACAAATTTTCCCACCTTGTGCCCAGTATTCCTGAGATAGGCTGCAGATCCAGTTAATGAAGATGAATGAATTGCTGACCATTGTCTATCAATATACATTTATGAAATGTGAATGTTTTTGACTTTTTAATCTAATTTGATAAGAGATGGGAATAACCCTTGCTCAATAAGAAAACATGGGTTAATGGCAGCATCACACAGTTAGCTGAGGGATTCCTTAAATCTGGACACTCTTCAGCACTTGTAATGCTTAAAAAAACCTTTAAAATTTTATTTAAAATCATTTAAAAAGTGTATTAATGCAAATAAACATTTGTAGTAGGTATGTGGTAGCCTAGTGGTTAAGGTGTCAGACTACTGATAGGAAGGTCATGAGTTTGAATCCCAGGTCCACCAAGCTGCCACTGCAGGGCCCCTGAGCAAGGCCCTTAACCCTCAGTTGTATAAATTGTAAGGCACTGTGGATAAGGGTGTCCGCTAAATGACAGAAATCAATATATATAAATCATTGTAGTCTTTTTCAAAGGTTTATTTACTGACATTGACTAGAATTTGCAGCATTTCTGTTAAAAAATTTGCTATAAAATTAGCAAGTACCCAAAAGCTGCATCCTAAATGATTTACCATTACACACTATGTACTCGACAGTATACTGTATACATTATATAAGGAACACAACATTTTTTTACTAAGTATTTCCAGCCATTTTCCAGTCGATGGCAAAGACATCAAACACACATGATGCAGAATATGGTGAATTTTGAAAATGTTAAAAAATACATTATACAAAATGAGCTAATTTAAAATATATTTTTATAAGATTTCCACCAGAGTGTCGTCCGCCATCTTGTCCGTAGTTATATTTAAATATATTAAATATTTTCTTATCCAGCTTCAATGCCTAGTATCCCTGACCTGAAGACATTATAGACATTCTTACAATTTTAGATTTTAACAATTACTTTTTTTATGGTCCAGCTCCACCGTGATTTTGACCTAGATGAAGATGGACGAATAAACACTATGTCGGATTTGTCAGTTGCATAAATATAGTCAATTACGTGAGAACGTCTCATATGGTCAAACTTATAAGCAGCTTCGTATAACTATAATTTTACAGTGATTTTAAATAAAAATAAATTTGCATTAGATATATGTAGCAGTGTCTTCTGGACACGTTCTGTCATTTATATGTACTCGATCCTTTGACACTCCAGGGGCTTGATAAACCTCTCTTTCAGTAATGAAGTACAGGAGTTTTCATCAGGGGGAAATTAGGAGTTCATGTTAAATTGCATGTTCTTACTCCTGCACATACTGTACATGTTGAGTTCACTTAAATCAGTATGCCAGGGGGTCGAAGGACATGTGGAGTGCACTGTGAGTTGAAAGGAAGAACAATGACTTTTATCTAAAAGCAAAATTTCCATTTAGACCTAAGGGCATAAATCCTACTTATGCATTTCTGTAAGCAAAGCTTCTCTCCTTTCTCTCATTTCTTTCCTACTTTAAAGAATCATACACTATCTGAGTCAAGTTTGAATAACCTTTTTACCAACTTTGGCTTTTTTCCCCTCAGATTGAACAAGCATTTTTACGAACGGTTCCTTCGCATTTTAAAAGCCAATATAATGCAAATTTTTCCAAGTGTTCTGTTAATGTATAGTAAATGTCGTCTACATTAAAAATGTTGCGATATACCAAATATTTATTTTCCCTGACATTTCAGAACAAGGGAAAGAAATGTCCTTTTGAGCGCTCATGTAGCAGAGGTGAGACACGGTCATGTATCCCTGATGATATTTCCAGGCTTGTTTACACCGCTAAGCATTTATAATTAATGAAACAGGACAATGTTTTAGAGAAGTGGCATTTTCGGTATACTTTCCACCCCATTGCTCCCATTAGTGATGGAAATTGAGGTGCTGTTGAATGAGTGAGATCAATTGGCTCAGCTCAACAATAAGAGTCTCCCAAATGACTCCCAAATGACTCATTCCCATTTTTTTCTCAATCAATTTTTTTTTTAATTTTTCTATACTTTTCTAAACAAAATAACATTGCATTTATATAAAATCAATGTAAATAACCACAATAAACACTAACAATAAAAAAAAAAAAAAAAAAAAAAAAAACTGAATCAGGTTTCACCCTCTGGAATTTAGATACAAATACACCTAGGTTTGGAATAGCTAGATCAAGTCTGTCTTCACCCATTGGACCTTTGGCTTTAGTACACACAGGTAGGAGTAGGTATGACTCCACCCCTTGGACTTTTGACTTGAGTACACCTAGGTAGGAGGAGCTAGATCAGTTCTGTTAAATTGTTTGGTACTGTTATGGCAGACCTAATTAAATGAGCACTGTCTAGAGCAACCTGGCTCTCTCTCTCTCAGGAATGTTTCAAGTGTGTGTGCGTGTGTGTGTATGTGTGTGTGCATGTCTGTATGTGTGTGTTGACCTGTGTCATATTTCCTCATCTCGCACTTTTCATCTTGCTTTCTCTTAGTACTGTGCTTTTCTTATTGTTTATTCATCAGGTCCGGAGGGTGGGTCTGACTTTACTCTGTGCCTCTTAATGAAGGTCAGTGGTAGCTCTGTACTCGTGATCACAAGGCTGTGAGTTCAAATCCCACGACTTCCAGAGACACTGTGTCTTACCCTTGAGCAAGAAATTTAACCTTGGGTTCTTCACTTCTTCCTGAATCATGTAGAATAAAAAATAACTATACAATGAGGTACAAATATTTTCTTAAATTCTGGCATTTATCATAAACTGCATAGTAAAAGCTTCTATTTGCTTTAATATGTTTGTTTGTTTGCTTAATTCTTATTTTTCATTTAAATTTAGTATAAATATCTTCCAAACAAACAAATATGTTGAATAAATAAATGACATAACAAATAAATTATATTTTAGCAAGCATAATATTTATATTGGTATGTTTATAAAATTTTACTAAATAAACTAAATAAACAAACAAACTAACAAACAAATAAATTAATAAATAAATTGTTTAAAATATAAAGTAAAGTTTTTGACATTAGTAAAAAACAAATGTAAAGAAATAGAATGAGTAATCATATATTTGTTTATTATAACTGTGTATTAATTATTTGTGGTTGATAAGATGCTCAGGTGCAGTGGATGTGTTTACAGTAAGATGCCTCATATATAAGTAGCCTTTATTTATTTTTTTTATGTTTTCTGCAAGCATGCAGTCCTTTTATGGTGGAATACAGCAAAGGCAGAAAACAATCTAACGGCAGGCTCATAAATGATGATCATGATGACGATGACGATGATGATGATGATGATGATGATGATGATGAGTTCTGTGCCATTGAACAAAGATCTGCTCCAATTCCGCAGGCTAATTCAGCCATTCGTCTTCGGCGTAATCGTGGCACTTTGTCAACGTGCTGAGCGTATTATTTATCAGTCAGATTGATCTGATTGTGTTGCAGAAACACAATGAGGCATGAGCGAGTAGGTGTGAGTGTGTGTGTGTGTGTGTGTGTGTGTGTGTGTGTATGGGCGTGTGTGTGTGTGTGTGTGTGTGTGTGCCGACATTGTGAGAATAGGAGATCTCCATGTTGCCTACATGTAGTGAAAATTACACCTAAACCATAGCAAATCTTTTCATCATGTTAATGACTTTAGAGATTCTGAGTCTCAGAGAAAATTGACAAGCTGTATTCAGTGAATGTAATGTCATGAGCTACCTTATTAACATCTCTTCTCTTCTTCTCTCCTCTCCTGTTCTTCTCTTCTCTTCTCTTCTCTTCTCTTCTCTTCTCTTCTCTTCTCTTCTCTTCTCTTGACATTTCTCATATTGTCTTCTCTTGCTCCAAGGCAATTCCTCCCCTTTCGTGTCTCATAAAGCAGGCTGTCACAGTGACTAATTTGTTAGTCTTGTGTGTGTGTGTGTGTGTGTGTGTGTGTGTGTAAAAGGTGGTGCAGGCACTCAGGGTTTAAGCTACACTTATATCCATCTACACTAAAAGCCAGAGCATCGTCTTTCTGTTGCAGAGACAAGAACCACACACACATTCCCCATCTCACCCTGTCAGTCTGACCTATTCTCTATAAAACTACACACAAACACACACACACACACACACACACACACACACACACACACACACACACATACACACAGACAGGCAATGCCATCTTGGATAAAAAAAAGTTGACAAATCAGAGAAAAGGAACAAATGAATGAATAGGAAAATTAAATGAAAAGAAAGAAAAGAGAAGCATACAAAAATATAGCAGGAAATAATGACTGCAAGGAAAAAGGAAAAGCCTGACAGTAATAATAAGAAAGAAAGAAAGAAAGAAAGAAAGAAAGAAAGAAAGAAAGAAAGAAAGAAAGAAAGAAAGAAAGAATTTGTTTTTTGCTCTTTTGTGTTTTAATTACTGACATAATCTAAAGTAGCAATGATCAAGTGTGTGGGTAAGAGAGAGAGTGTGTACGCGTGTGTGCATGTGTGTGCGTGCGTGTGTGCTTGTTCTACCCCAGGGTAAAGCATCATATGTTGCCCCATCTCTGATGAATTGGTGTAATTAACTGAGCCCTGATCTGCTGCCTAATCCTTCTCTCTGTAATAAGGGATTAAAATGCGGCCTAAACCACCTGCTGTTACTCAACTGGTCTGCACCGGCTCTTCATGCATGAGTGTGTGTGTGTGTGTGTGTGTGTGTGTGTGTGTTGTGTACAGTTCACCTCTTTGTACACATAATCAGTGTTTCTGTGTCCCAAGTTAAGAAGTGATAAGACATGTGAGGAAAAGGAATGAATAATAATTAATAAATTGAAAGGTATGACAGTAAATATAGAGAAGTAAACAAAAAGATAAACAAAAGAAATACAGAAATGTGCAGTGATTCTAGTAAAATAGAATAAATAATAAAAAACAATATAAGCATTCAATTAGCAAGAGCAGTAATTATAAATAATAAAGTAATAATAATAATAATAATAATAATAATAATAATAATAATAATAATAATAATAATAACAGTTCCATTTTATCATGATGAATCTGCTCTACATAACATCAGGAACAGGAAATAAACTAATAAATACTTGGCACCTGAGGAATCTCTAGCCAGCGCTGTCAGGACCAAAGCGGATGGCTCGAAGGTGGGCACTAGCTGGCAGACGGTGGTCAAACTTTTTGTCACACTTCTAAAAAGAGGACATTAAAGTGGGGCAGAGGAAGGAGGATTGAGGGGGAAGGAATGAAAGGATGGGAGGTTCATGAAAAATTTGGAGTTTTTCCTTGTACCTCATTGGGCAGACAATAGAAACGAGGCAAATGAGGAGTAGGAAAACGCCACGTGCCAATTCGCTGGACCAGCGGGCGGCCAGCCCATTCTGCCCGGTTGCTTAGCAACTCCTATTGTACCCTTGGCAGCTTAATGACTCTTGTTGCCGCGGCGACTCAGCGACTCCTAACGGGCCAGTAGCTTGGAGGTTGTCGACCAATCAGATGAGATTAGGAGGTTGGAGACTGACCAATCAGCGAGTGTGCGTGTACAGGACCTGAGCTGCTCTTGAGGAGTGAATTCATTTCTATCAGGTTTAAAAATCCCAGACTAGCACTAAACCCCTCTTAATGGAGCAGCAAATATCACAACAGGGTGCGGCATTCAAAGCCAGATTGAAACTAGAAACAACTGCTATATTTCAGCATTTATCAAAAAACGAATAGGTATTTTTACACTATAGGCATTCTTTAAGAAATATAAATCTACTATTTAATCAGAGAGAGAGAGAGAGAGAAAGTGAGAGAGAGAGAGAGAGAGAGAGAGAGAGAGAGAGAGAGAGATTCTTTCAATATTGTTTATTACAAACAAGTATCTTTGCAAGTAATTGAAACATATCAGTTGTTCTTGTAAAACTATCATGATAGCTGATACTGAGTGTGTTATCATAAGTCTGTATGATTTAAACGTTTTTCACCCAATAAAAACACACACCTTATCAACTTTTGTAAACAAATTACATCATGGTTCAGAAAGCAACACAACAACCCTGTTTCACTGATTCATAGGGTTGAGTAGCAACAAGTAGAACCTATTTGTGTGTGTATGTGTGTGTGTGTGTGTGTGTGTGTGTGTGTGTGTGTGTGTGTGGTATAAATTAAAATAGATGTTAAAGTGACTTTGTAGAGTTATACAATGCTGTAAATTAAAGCACAGTCTTTGAATCTTCAGCTATAAATGATTTAGTTTGATAAAGTTTGATTATTATTTATATTTATATTAAAATCAGTAGTTTATACTGTATTCCCTTTGTCTGGTTGTTTCTTCCCTCACTTCATTCTCATCAATTGCATAGTTTCCAGTTCATTTGTATAACACTTTTAAACATCGTATAGAAATTAAGTACAATTTTGAAAGTTTAAAAATTAAGTTACTGTATATTTCTAAAATGTATCCCTAATGATCAAGCCTGTGGTGACGGTGGTGAGGAAAAACTCCCTGAGATGATATGAGGAAGAAACCTAGAGAGGAACCAGATTCAGAAGTGAACCTCATCCTCATTTAAGTGACACTTTACAGGAAATAATGTCAATGTGAATAATGTCCTTTCTACAATAATTTGTAGTCGAGTGGAATTGTGTAACCAAGAGCTCCTGAGGAACTAACAGTTCAGGGTCATTTCTGAGTTCATTACAAACTTAACTCTAATTCCTTCCTGCCCATGTCTTCAAATGTTCACTGATGAAGACGCTCGATTCTAATTGGTCAGGAGGTGTGGATTAATTTTCCTTAACAGCATCTCAGTTCGTAGTTTCAGCTACAACATGCAACACTTGGATCTTGCACCCGTTCTAATACGTTATTGTTTCCACAGTAAGAACTTACACAATGACTTGTGTGGCATACGCAACACAAACAGTGTGTGATGATAAATTGTGTGTGTAATTAATGCAGGGTGACATTTTTTATGCAGAGATGTTTGTTTAACTTTTATAGAAGCAGTGTTGTTGATGCTCTTTAACATTAAATGTAACTAGCAATGGATAATTACTAACTGCTCGACTCTCTATCTCTTTTTAGATGAACCGGCCCATCCAGGTGAAGCCAGCAGACAGCGAAGGACGGGGAGGTAATTAACCTTCTTTTACACACATGACTAAACACACACATGCTCACACACACACACACACACACACACACACACACACACACACATACAAACACACACTCAAACATGCCCATGTGTGTAGAAAGGCATTAATATAGGTCAAACGCCTCTACTGGCGCCCCATCTGTGTCTACAAAGAGGGTCTTCTTGGTTCACCGTCACTTCAAAAACACGTTCGTATCCATTTCTGATTACAGATCAGACATGCATTCATGATTCATCTGATCTACCACAGACCAAAACCAAATACATCTACATATGGTACAAATGATCTTCTCTCTCTGTATACATCAATCCTTATAACTGTCCTTATAATTCCATGTTGGTTATAATTCCTTCTACGGATGTAATAAACTGCCTCATAAACCTTTAATAAGGTGCTATCAATAATCCCTCGATCGTAGGCAGCATTACTCTACTCGGTGATGTCATATGGTGATTAGTACTAACCGTGACCGGTGCGTTAAGGTACCGAAAGCTACTGGGACAGATATTAAGAAATGTACACACATTATAAACATTTTGTCCCTTATTGTAAGATGTAGGATTTAATTAGTTTTATTTTTATAATATAATATGAAATAAATATATATTTAAATAAAATAGCTACAGACACATAATTTAAAGTCAAAATAAGAAAAAACATCAAAATAAGAAAAAATTACCAAAATGCTAAGGATAAACACATGTGCATAAACCAGAGCGTGTGTGTGTGTGTGTGTGTGTGTGTGTGTGTGTGTGTGTGTGTGTGTGTTGTAATAAATCTGCAAATTATTGTGGTATAATCAAAATAACTGTGCATTATTTTTGCGGAACATTGGGCTTTTTTTTTTTTTTACTTATAAACATTCTAATAATCAGTTATTATTCCTTATATCTTACAAGTAAGTCTAAGACCCACTATAATGTTTTATTTACTTTTTAAATGATTTATTGTAGTCATTACTGGATTGCGAGTTCATTTGTGTTCGATTGTTATTTACTGTTTGTCGAATGTAGCATTTGCAGGTTATGTCTTTATTAAAGCAATAAATATTACACACACACACACACACACACAAATCTGCAGTATGTACAACCTAAAGAGATACACACTGTTTTCGTGTCAATGCAGTGATTTGTAGCTGTGTGTAGAAAACATTGTGTTTATTTAGTTTGCAAATTCAGTGTGAAATATTTGGAGTAAAATGACAGTTTCACAAAACTGAATCATTTCTGTTCCATTATAACATACATATATGTACATGATGAAATAAGCACAGCGATTCTATTACCAAATAAATAAATAAATAAATCGTAATTGCAGAACTTGCACAGAAAATGGCAACATAGTGTTCATAGCTGTTCACATTTGTGTAGCGAGAGAGAAAAAAAAGTTAATGAGCTGCCAATCTGTAGATGATAAATGGTAGATGACACATAATTAAACTGAAGAATACAGAATGACGTCCACTGCATGTATAATTCAGCTTTTTTCCCCTCCAACAGCTTAAAAGTTGCTATTACATGAGGGCTAATCCTTCACCCTGGGTACACCTGAGTCTTTAACAAACTTGTGTGTGTGTGTGTGTGTGTGTGTGTGTGTGTGTTGGTCCAACATTGTCAAAGAGCATATAGAACTAGATGCATGTTAGATACATGTTTCTCTGAAGCACATCAATCAATCAACCAACCAATCTATCTATCTATCTATCTATCTATCTATCTATCTATCTATCTATCTATCTATCTATCTATCTATCTATCTATCTATCATCTATCTATCTGTCTATCTGTCTATTTCTCTGTCAATCATTTCTAAAATAACAATCATTATGCACAGTAAGTTAATTCTTCTTCTTTTATTAATTAAAAACTGAAACAATGAATATTCAGCATTTAATTCTAGAAAAGAAAAATCCACAAACAGATGACAAGAAAAAGAAACCTTGTTGAACTTATTTACCATAACCTCATGAGAAGTCATCATTAGATACATTTAACTACACTGAGGATATTTTCAGTTATTGAGACATTGTTTGCAGTGCATGCGTCTATGATTCGTTATAAATACCTTAAACCTGTATACATGACATGCTTATAGTCAAGCGGTGCAGAGACAGAGACGCATATGGATGCTGCTTATTATCAGTCAATTCTTCTTGTAGACTTGACAGTCATGTTGTGTGTTTGTCATAAGCAGATTAAGCACAAATTCATCAGCTCACCATAGTTTAAAACAGCTTTAGATCAATTCCAACTGAAACTATTAAAGATTCTTAAAACACACTATGCTGTAAATACAGTATAATGACACGCTAATTTATTTAAGTACGCATAAAAAAATGCCTTTTATTTCAAATAAGTGATATTAAAAATGGAATAAAATAAAATAAAAAAATAAATAAAAGTAAACTCTGCTGTAAAGAAGTGTGTAGTTTTTAAATTAAACTGATTATGGAATTACGGATTATTTGATTAAATGAAACTAAAATCCTGAAAGTCAATACCAGTAGCTGTAGGTGATTTTAGATCATTAATGAGTTTTCATTTTTCTGTCGAACACGATTATAAATCTATAAATACAGTTTTCTGTTATCACAAGTTTGGTGGTATTGAGAGTTTAAAATAAAAGTAGAACTTTAAATGTCATTGAGATATGTAGAAATAAGACAAATATTAGTTTAGGGGAAAAAAATGTGTTTACTAGTTTTTAGAACAACATTGGAGTAAACAATAATTCTCTTTTTTTTGACTGCAAATGATAGGGAAAAGGCTAAAACTAACTAACCAAACAAGTAAATAAATAAATACATTAATAAAATGAAAAATAACAATAAAATGGAATACAGAGAGGAATGGTACAGTACTTACCAAATTACGGGGGAAAAAATCTTGAAATGAAATAAGATACCATAATTTTAATCTGATTTCTTCTTCTTCTTCTTCTTCTTCTTCTTCTTCTTCTTCTTCTTCTTCTTCTTCTTCTTCTCTAGGTGTCATGTGTGTTTTGACCACACATGGCTGATTGTCCGTAATTGTAAATGACCCTTGTTTACAACCAAGTTGATGTTGTGTTACACACACTCTTGGCAGACTTGAGGTGTGAGTGTGACATTTGCGATTTAGTGGTGTGTGTGTGTGTGTGTGTGTGTGTGTGTGTGTGTGTGTGTGTGTGAATCAGATGGCCCATTCCACCACTCTCAGCCCATTCAGACCGGAGAGCTGTCAGATGGCCACTTTAATTAACCACTGTCTCCAAACAGGCCAGGCAGTGAGTGACTGGCACGACCTGGGCATGAGGCAGTCAGCTTTCTCAGCCAGATAAATTAGTTGTGCGGTGTAAAGGAGGGAGGATGGATGGGAGCTGATATCAATTACAACAACTACTTTCTCTCTCTGTGTATGAGATAGTCGGAGAGGAGGAATAGTGTGGAGAAAGGTGAATGAAATACACAGAGCTGCTATGGAGCCTGGCTGGGTGTGTGTCAGACAGGATCTACAAGTATAGCTGTGTGTGTGTGTTTTGTCCCAATTCTATCTATCTATCTATCTATCTATCTATCTATCTATCTATCTATCTATCTATCTATCTATCTATCTATCTATCTATCTATCTATCTATCTATCATATAGTGGATTTTGTACAGCCTTCACAAACATATTGAGTCCTAATTTCCAAGAACTTTCAATGACTGCACATCCATCCACTTTCTATTGGTCTAATACTATACAAGTTTGTGTATAACCTGGGGTCTGTCACAGGGGACTCTGGGTACAAAGCTTGGGATGTCCTGGACAGAGTGCCAACCCATCATAGAGCACAATCACACACACTCTCACACCCACTCACACATTACAGACAATTTATACATACTCATCATCGGTCTTTGGGCTGGGGGAAGAAACCAGAGAACCCAGAGGAAGCCCACATTGCATGGGAAGAACATGTAAACTCTCTCTCTCTCTCTCTCTCTCTCTCTCCCATTCTCTCTTACTCTCTCTCACACACACACACACACACACACACACACACACACACACACACACACACACACACACGATGGAGATGGGAATCAAACTTCTAACCCTGAAGGTGTGAGCAAACATGCTAATGATGGATCTATTTAAGTTTGTTAGAATTCTTTTTGTGTGTGTGTGAGTGTGTATGTGTGTGTGTATAGACGAATGATTATGAATCATCAAACCAGCTACATAACTGCACAACCAAGAGGTCTTAGCAAGTCACATGACTTGAGCACCTTGAGGTACACCACCACATTCATCACACACTGATGCCAGCAATTATCGATCATGAAAAGGTCTGTTGTGCTTTTGAAGGCATTAGAGCCCATTAGTAGATTCTGTAGTCGCCACTCATCATCTCACTCCGTGTGCTTGGCCACCCATTTTAAACTTTTTAACACTGAACCTTTTATTATTTATTATGAAAATCACAATCAATTATCGAAGTTTTATTTATTCTTGAGGGCTTGCAGTTATTAAGTTGATCAAGTGTGACCTGGTAGAAAATCCAGGAAAATTCTGTATCCAAAAAAAAAAATGCTGTATCATTCTGTACATTTATATAATGGTTCTATATTAACTGTTAGTGACTCATTTGTTCATTTTTTTTGTTCACATTTATTTTCCATAATATGGTCAAATCTCACCCACCATCCAGCGATCCAGCAATCTATCACTTTACGCTTTCCAACACAGGGAGGATGATGTAAGCTAAGACATTAGAGATGTAACCGAGTATGAATCAGTATTCCACTTGAGATATTTGTCCTAAGAATGTGGAGATTTTAATCACTGCTTGTTGAATCTCGAGGGTTGCCAAATTTGAGCAAAATTCGGACCTCTGACTTCAATATTCTTACATTTTTTTGTGTAATCAAAGAAGGTACATTACGTAGTCCACCTTTTTTCAGACATAACGAATGCTGTCAAGTTTAACCTGCAAAAACAGAAGCAAGTTTGTCTGTCAGAGTCTCCAGACAAACTACTGCAACTTCTCCAAGATTCTCACTAAAACCAAACAAACTGCACATGAGGATACTGATGCATCTTAATTAGCAAAGAGTTCACACCTAATATTGACTTTGCTTACTTTATTACTGTTTGCTGATCTTTACATGCAAAAAAAAGCTGACAGGCAGAAATGCTAAATTTCATTCATTTTTGAGATTTTTCATTATAGCACAAAGTGGATAGTTAGACTAGTCAGAATTAATTGTATATTCACAATATCTAAATTCGGTAGCTGTCCTTTGAGGGTGATATATATTCCGTAGCGAGAGAGAGAGAGAGAGAGAGAGAGAGAGAGAGAGAGAGAGAGGAATGACTAATATCCTGAACTAGGTTTTTCTTTTGTTAAAGGGATGACATCCAGACAAAAAAGTAATGATGACAAAGAAAAAAATAAGAAAGAAAGAAAGAAAGAAAGAAAGAAAGAAAGAAAGAAAGAAAGAAATTTGGAAGGCAAAGAAAGGCAAGGGAGATTAAAAAATTAGGCAAAATTTAAAAATAAATATTAAATAATATTATAAATAAAAAAAATTGTATTCTAAAAATAGAAATAAATATTAGGTCAATAAATGTTCCCATTTTTAGATTTTGTAATAAAAAAATGTTTATCGGAAATTACCATATTAAACCATATAAAATAGATTATAAAGTCTTATTTTCCTTCGGGAAAGCGCTTGCCTCTAGTTATGGGATCAGCTTCAGACTGGTAAAAAAAATAAAATTTCAGACTGGTGAGATTCAGAAAAAATTTGATTTGTGACAACATGGAAAAAAATGCTCAAGTTTAAATTCAGCAAACAAAGTGACTGAATAAAATAAAACAACAAAAAAACAAAAACAAATTCCCCAGGGAAAATGGCACCTCCCTTTTTTGAGAAGGGACGGCAGCATGGCAGCTTGCTCTGGCACAAACATCGGCTCAGGAAACGGAGCCGACGTAAGACAGCATAATCCGGCGGCGGAGCGTCATCGCCAGCATCTCATTTTCGCTTCAGCTGCAGATGAGTCACGAGTTGTGTATTTTTGCTGTGGATTATCTCAGCTAGCAGTTGAGAGACGAGTCAAGACTTTCCAAGGTTTTAAATGAAGTAAGCTGTCCAAAGTTCTGGACACGAGTGCTTTGATTAGATTTTTTATTTATTTTATTTTTTTATTTCTGTCCATTTGTGAGTCTAATAAAGATTCCTTGATGTCCTTTTGAACGACGTCGCTCTTTCTGTTCCTTTATTCTCCCAGGAATGATTATTATCAGAGTCGGTTTTGACAAAGTCTGACACTTCTCTTTTTCTTTCTCCCTTTTATCAGTCTGCTCTGATTTCTTTTCTTTGATACAAAAAAAAAAAATGAAACTTTGAAGCTTAATAGTCTTGTAACACAACGCTGTACTCTGCATCTTTCGGTGTGAATGCTCGAAATATTCCTATCTGTTTTTATGGAAGTGGGCGTGGTCTTTATAGGCGTTTTGTATTTTATTTTAGTGTTAATTATTAATTTTATTCATCTATTCACAAATCCCCAGACTGGAAATACAGGGTGGATGGAAACGTTTCAATATACAAATGATTCAATAAATCTTTATTTGCAGAACAAAACTTTAACTTCTGACCCGGCCATTCTGTGGAACTTTCTGGAAATCTCCTGTCTGCTGTGACCGTGTAAGAAAGCTGACTGTGATACACAACAACAATGTCTTTCCAAATCAAGACACCGGTTTTGGTTCAGTTCCTCCAAGATATCGAAGAAATGAATAAAACATAAAGCAAATTCTGTGATAAAAATACAAGCTTGCAATTTTTCTAAATTACAGCCGATTTTCTGCAGTTTTGGGCCGAGATACCAAAACGTCGTGTGACATCATCACAGTGCACACTCACTCAATCACTACGTAAGCAAAGCTGCAAGGGTTAAGTTTTTGTATCTTTCTTTCTTTCTTTCTTTCTTTCTTTCTTTCTTTCTTTCTTTCTTTCTTTCTTTGTGTTGAGTACAGTGTCCTTTCTTTCTTTCTTTCTTTCTTTCTTTCTTTCTTTCTTGGTTTTGAGCACAATGTCAATTCTTTCTTTCTTTCTTTCTTTCTTTCTTTCTTTCTTTCTTTCTTTCTTTCTTTCTTTGTGTTAAGCACAATGTCAATTCTTTCTTTCTATTTTTCTTTCTTTCTATTTTTCTTTCTTTCTTTCTTTCTTTCTTTCTTTCTTTCTTTCTTTCTTTCTATTTTTCTTTCTTTCTTTCTTTCTTTCTTTCTTTCTTTCTTTCTTTCTTTCTTTCTTTCTTTCTTGTTTTCTTTCTTTGTGTTAAGCACAATGTCAATTCTTTCTTTCTTTCTTTCTTTCTTTCTTTCTTTCTTTCTTTCTTTCTTTCTTTCTTTCTTTCTTTCTTTCTTTGTGTTAAGCACAATGTCAATTCTTTCTTTCTATTTTTCTTTCTTTCTATTTTTCTTTCTTTCTTTCTTTCTTTCTTTCTTTCTTTCTATCTTTCTTTCTTTCTTTCTTTCTTTCTTTCTTTCTTTCTTTCTTTCTTTCTTGTTTTCTTTCTTTGTGTTAAGCACAATGTCAATTCTTTCTTTCTTTCTTTCTTTCTTTCTTTCTTTCTTTCTTTCTTTCTTTCTTTCTTTCTTTCTTTCTTTCTTTCCCAGTAACCAATTTGCCTTCCAAATTCTTTCTTTCTTTCTTTCTTTCTTTCTTTCTTTCTTTCTTTCTTTCTTTCTTTCTTTCTTTCTTTCTTTCTTATTTTCTTCCTTTCTTTCTTTGTGTTGAGCACAATGTCAATTCTTCTTTCTTTCTTTTTCTTTCTTTCTTTCTTTCTTTCTTTCTTTCTTTCTTTCTTTCTTTCTTTCTTTCTTTGTGTTAAGCACAATGTCAATTCTTTCTTTCTTTCTTTCTTTCTTTCTTTCTTTCTTTCTTTCTTTCTTTCTTTCTTTCTTTCTTTCTTTCTTTCTTTCTTTCTTTCTCTTCTTATTCCCAGTAACCAATCATTGCTTAAGTTCTTTCTTTCTCTTCTTATTCCCAGTAAAGAAATCATTGCTTAAGGGTTTTCATCCTAGTCAGAAAACAAAATGCTGGACAGATGCAAGCTTCACATTCACAAACGCTATCAGTGAAGGAATATTCTTTTAGCTGGGATTGTAATGCCGAGGCACAGATCAGCCGTGGATGTCGTTAATCAGCTGAGGAAGTGTGATGGCTGAGCAGAGAGCACTTCGAGAAGAGAGGCAGCCGAGCGAATGCGGCTACTAAATCAGCCGCACAGTTTCCTGTCCTCTGTCTGACATCTGAGTCCCCAGTGCATCCTCCTCCCATCAACAACTTTCAGATTGGTCTAGCCCTCTCCCAGTTCTCCGTCTCTCCCTCTCTCGGCTGACCTTGTCCTCCCCTGTGTCTCTGCAAGAAAAGATGAGTCTCCATTATCTATGATTGGAGATGGCTATTATCTAAACACAATCTATGGGGCGAGTCTCACACGGCAGACGAGGGCTTCCTTCTGGGGCACGTCGTCATTACGGAGGGAAGAGAGCTGGAGAACAAAAGTTTCCTTGGATGAACTTCAGGGTTCTGTTGATCTTCCTTTCTAATTTGCTGATTTAAGTCAAAGCTAGTGGTAGAAGAATTCAGTATGAAACATGACACACAAGTCTGAACCTTCAGTGCTTATTTTTGAGTCATGATCTTTCTTTCTTTCTTTCTTTCTTTCTTTCTTTCTTTCTTTCTTTCTTTCTTTCTTTCTTTCTTTCTTTCTTTCTTTTAATCATTATATCTTTTTTCTTTCTTTTTTGTGTCATAATTACTTTTTAAATCTCTCTTCTTGGCACCCTTGTTTCTTCCATGATTGTCATATCCATCCATCCATCCATCCATCCATCCATCCATACTTTCTTTCTTTCTTTCTTTCTTTCTTTCTTTTTCTTTGTTTGTTTGTTTCTGTTTTTTGATTTCCCACCGTTTCTATTTTTGCCTGAATAAGTATGTCCTCTCTTTGACAAGAATAAAACCTAGTTCAGGTTATTAGTGAATGCTTCTCTCTCTCTCTCTCTCTCTCTCTCTCTCTCTCTCTCTCTCTCAGACAGTGAGTCTGTCCATTATTGCCCCATTTCACCTCTGAAACAAACCCCTCTCTGTGTGAGATGGACTCTGACAGCGGCTCAAGCTGTCTTGAGCGTCTCAGTCTCCCTCACCTAAGGCAGCCATGTGCACTGAAGGCTTCTGGGTATAAGCAGAATGACCACATGGGATTCATTGCCTGTGTGCAACTTCCTCCCAGCGTGAGATCTTCTCGGCTCATCATGTAAATGAGGAACTCGCACTGGATCCTGGAGATAAAAGTAAAAGGAAAGCCAAATATCACTTTTCATGTCCCTCTGTTACCATTTCTTTCAATGTCAGTGTAAGGATGAATCGAGCATGGTAGGTGTAGAATCCATGCGGGGAGTTGACACAATATAAACAATCTAAAACTGCAGACAGAATCAATGTGTGAAAACCAGGCATAAATTCCAATACCCAGATCAATAACCAGATCAAAAACATCATCATAAAAACTGATTATTCAGTAGAAATGAGTGACGCTCTGTACACATCAAATCGACAATACTTTGCACCGTACATTGGTGTGAGTGTAGTTCACATAAACATGAACCTGGAATTGAAATGAGCACCCTGGAAAAGTGTCAATGTTTCGACGAGGGCTCCCTCTGGTGGTCCGGAGGTGAAAGTGTACTCTGCGCCATTACTATGCATCTTAAAGCAATAAGTTTAACTCCCAGAGCAATAATAGTTTAGGGTTTGCTTGGCATTCATTTAAATTTCCTTACTGGAGCGTGTGTTTTTAGCTAATTTTCTAATAGACGAATGTTTGCATGTGTGACAAAAGATTTATTTTCTTTTTCTCTCCTGAATAATGACACCTCTCCTCATCGAACACTTCACATGTGCATACACACAAACTCCATTTAATGTGTAAATACTCTTTTAGCACCTCATGCTAATAATCACCTTAATGCTAAGGCTGATAACCCATTAAACGGCAGAAATAAACAGTAGGGTTTGTTTAGACTCATTAAAGAAACAGTTAAATTCTAATGAACATTAATGACTGGTTTAAACACTGAGGCTTTCAGTGCAATGATCGTATGTTACTCTAGAGTTTACTTACACAGTTTTTTCTCACGCAGTTTACTTTCACATTTTACTCTCACACATTTTACTCTCTCTTTTTACTCACTTATTTTACTCAAACACAGTTTACTCACTCAATTTACTCTCAAACTTTAATCTTACACATTTTACTCTCTCTTTTTTTCTCTCTCTCATTTTACTCTCTCAGTTTACTCTCTTATTTTACTTTCTCAGTTTTCCTTTACACATTTTACTCTCACACAGTTTATTCTCACTTTCACTCTTACATTTTACTGTCACACATTTTACTCTCACACTTTAATCTCACACATTTTACTCTTTTACAGTTTTCTCTCACATTTTACTCTCAAAGTTTACTCTCTCACATTTTACTCTCACACAGTTTACTCTCGCATTTTACTCATACACATTTTACTCTCAAAGTTTACTCTCACATTTTACTTTGACACAATTTCCTCTCACAAATTTATGCAACCAGCAGTGGCTTCTTTCTATCTTTCTTTCTTTCTTTCTTTCTTTCTTATTTTTGCTTTCTTTCTTTTTTCTGTAAATGTCATGTACGTCTCCATCCAGTCTTCAGTTTAGGAAGTGCTGTGCTTTTTCCTTCCAGACAGTGGCCATGGTTTTGATGGACACATCTGATAACCAGTGATACTAATTAAATTAATTGAGAGATTTGAGAGATTTCTGGTCATTTAGTTTTCAGTTTCTTCAGACGGGAGACAGTGCAGTAAACCCTTATTCCATATTCCACATACATTGTAGAAGTGAAACCTGCTACAGGAGGAGATATGTGAGAGATCTGTGTTTTCCTCTAACACTGACGTTACAAGTATCGTACTCAGGAAAACGATTCATAAAATTAGGACCTTGTTGTTGTATTTATACTTTTATATCTATTACATTTGACAGGAAAATAACTCCATATTTACTTACATAGGTTCATTCAGCTACTCAGTCTTTTTCCCTTTGAGGCAGAAGGAGGGAAACAGAAAAAAAGCTTTGGAATTCTGCCTAAAAGGAGAGTAGCGCTTTATTCCACTGAGAGAAGCATCAATCTTGACAGCATATGGCAAGTGTGTGAAATCCATTAATTTTTAATATAGTGAGCTGGAATGAAAAGGCTGCCTGAGACAAGCAATTGTCAGATGTCACTAGTGTTTTGACAGCTTTTTTTGATCCGCCTTTGTGTTATTTGCATTTGTGGAATGAGGGCCGTCCACTCGCGCAGGCCAGCTCGGACTGACAGCCGTTTATTTTCCAGACAATTTCCTCTGCTTTCTATTGGAGAGAAGGGAGATAGATAGATAAATAAGAGAGAGAGAGAGAGAGAGAGAGAGAGAGTAAGAGGAGGGAGAGAAACGTGCATAAGTACTTATGTGCTTTCACGAGGCAACTTTAGTCAAAGTTAAAAGCAACAAGTCAAAGTTACAAGTGCTGCACTTCACGCACTCGAATGGCCTCTCGTTTCCTCTCTTCTGTTCGACTGCATACAGGAAGAGGAAGCTCTTAATACAAAGGATGTGAAGTGTGCTTGGCGAGGAAAGGTCGTATTATTAATCTGCAACACTAATAAATGGATTAAGCCTTGCTTCATTCCATGCAAAGCTCTTGATTGGTGCTCTCAGCCTGCTGTTGATTTAAATACATGTTTTGGAGTTGTGATCAGATGACGGCTAAGCAGTACTTTGTTTTGAGAGGCTTTCAGACGTTGAAGGTCCGGTGACAAGGAAAATAAGACATAAAAAAAATAATAAGATAAAATCAACTGCATGGGATTCCGTTGAGACGCTAATATATTCAAATTTATCTTATTGCCCGCGAGTCTCAGTGAATCTCAGTATCTAGACGTTTATGAGATTTTTTGTCATAGCACTAAGCAGGGATAGATAGAGAGAAAAGAGGGAGAGAGAGAGAGAGAGAGAGAGAGAGAGAGAGAGAGAGAAAGAGAGAGAGAGAGAGAGAGAAAGAGAGAGAGAGAGAGAGAGAGAGAGAGAGAGATGGATTACAAGCATGAGGTCTGGTTGCAAAATGATAGCAAAGAACAAATATAAATTTTTTCTCCGGTCACAGTACATCCCTGAGGAATGCTCTGAAGAACACTTTCAGCACGTTTCCACCTGGGGTGATTTATTTATTTTTTGTTCTATCGCTAACATCCTGGAAATGTTCCTCGCTTGTTCTCCTGGCTAGTTAATTAGCCGTGTAAAGCTGACATTAGGTCTGCAAAAGACTCCTGATGGAGGTGTGAGCACGTGTCCCTTAACACCGGAGCGCCATGGAGCACAAGCCCGGAACGAGCGAGAGACGAACACACACACAAGGTCTGTTTTTTCCACAGCACAAAGAAGCAGCCGCCTGTTGCACCAGCTGAAGGTAAATCTGGGTGTAAAGTCAGTCATAAAGCATGGGTAGAATTTCAGACGCTCAAGATATTAATAGTAAGTAAAGCTATGCATTTCATCATCACAATCACCAGCCAATCAGAAACACCATCTGACACAAACTGAAAATAGGACATCTGTTTCTTTTCCGGTTGATCATTATTACATCTCTTTGCATATTACCCAAAGAATTTTAGTAATTACTCTGGTGTTGCTTCTCTAGCGAGAAACATGGATAGATCTAAATACCAATGTTTTTTTTACACAAAACATGTAGAACAGAAATCTAGTGTAGAACAAATCTCTTGGTAAACCATGTGACAAAGCATATTAAGATCTGATGAGACCAAGCTAGAACCTTTTGGATATCATTCTAAAATGTATATTTGGCATAAAAACAAGACAACGTATCAACCAAAGGAGCCTGTGCCCATAGAGTAGTATAGTGGTGGCAGCATTCTGCAATGGTGTTGCTTCTTTTCAGCTGGGGACTGAAGTGAATTGAAGTGACGTGACATATGGCTAAGTATGGTGACCCATACTCAGAATTTGTTCTCTGCATTTAACCCATCCAAAGTGCACACACACAGCAGTGAACACACACCCAGAGCAGTGGGCAGCCATTTATGCTGCGGCGCCCGGGGAGCAGTTGTGGGGGTTCGGCGCCTTGCTCAAGGGCACCTCAGTTGTGGCCGGCCCGAGACTCGAACCCCCAACCTTAGGGTTAGGAGTCAGACTCTCTAACCATTTGGCCACGACTTCCCCGCGACTGATGTTCTATATAGAGAAAATCATGGCTAGCTAAAAATAACAGTTATTTTGGCACAAAACCATTTTTCAACTTTCTATTTTGTTATTATGATATTATGTTATGTTTGATTCGTCTTCGAGCAATTTTCTAATTATTGTATATATAAAGATGATGCGTTCCTTTAGAAGAAGGATTCTACAGATGTTTATGCCTTCCTTTTTTATAGATTTTGATTTTAAAAGTCAAAAAAAAAATAAAAAGAAAATGGGAGATTATGTAAGCTTATCTGTAATGCTTTATCTACCATTTAAAAGATGTACTACACACACATACACACACACACATTTGATGCTAGCTGCCTAGCTAATGAGAACTGTGCCAACACCGGTTTACTTCAACCTCAGCTCAGATCATTATTTCTGACCAAACACACACACACACCCACACACACACACTTGGCCTGCTTGCCCACCCAAGTGATGCAGCTCCCCTGGGTTTAGCTCATTCCTTGACACCTACACACCGTTTCTGTAATGAGCCTTTCTCCACACAGATGCACATTTATTAAACAGATGCCCATTTGTGATGACAGGTACGCGTGTGCGCGCGAGTGTTTGGCCGTCCAAGCAATCATGCACCTTGCGCATCTCATTTGAACTTTAAATGTGCGAGACGGGTGGTGAGATCTCACTTCACACAAACAGAAAACCCAGCCCAGGGCTTTATTTAGCTCTCTCTCTCTCTCTCTCTCTCTCTCTCTCTCTCTCTTTTTCTCTCTTTCCATTCAATGTCTATGTGATTCAAGAGATCCATGACTGCATCAATTCCAAAAACTAACTAAACAAAACAAGACAAGATAAAACAAGTAAAGGAAGACATATATGTATAAATACATAATATAAATATACTCACCTGTTTTGTCTTTTCCTTGATTAGTAGAGTTTGTTGGTGTTTGGGGTTTTTTCATTTATTTTAGTAAATTTCTGCTCTTTCAATCACCACATCCATATCCATTATCTCCTACGTTTATGGATTAGATGTAAATCTGTACCAAGGAAGTTTGTAGGATTTGTCTTTGAATTTAACGAGTTCCTCGCTGCAAAGAAATTTGCTAATCTGTTTCAGGTTTCTATAAAAAATACTATACTGTACAGCATCATTTACATATCATAGTAAACTCTTATACCACAATACACAGAAGGATTACGTTGAATTTGTTGAATTTTCTCCCTTTTTAACAGCAACATTCATGCTAATTTTATCGGAATGTTTGCATTAGGATCTGAAAACATTCAATTTGGAGATCTCTGCCTGCTTGTTTATTAAATTTTTTAGTTAGGATCGCTAATAAAGAGAGATGGAAAGAACATTGGATCAGATATCAGAGCAGATATTGAGCTATAACCAGAAATCTGACACTTTCATAGACGTGTGATTCATCAGTGAAACCGATAAACAAGAGAGCTGTATCAGAGTACATGTAAACATCCTTCTCTCTGTCTGTCTCTATCTCTCTATCTCCCTCTCTGACTCTCGCTCAGTTAAATGACTCGTGTCATCCTACAGCAGACTGTGCTGCGTTTCTCCGAGCTCCCTGTTGCACTCTTTTTTCACTTCATTCCACAGTACATGAGAGCTTTGATGCATTATGTTACATAATTGGAGAGTGCAGGAACAAAAATCTTTTGTTTAATGCGATGAAATGCATACGCTGAAAAATACCTTGACTTAAAAGATACAGGATTTGGATTTAGCTTTGCTAGGTACTGGGGTAAGAAAAAGAAAAAGAACTGAAACAATATAGCTGAAGCAGCGATTGGTGGGGCCAAGCATTGGTTGGGTTGCAGAAATAGCCATTTAATGATTTAGTTCTAGCTAAACATGCATATGTCATATATCATGTGATCTCTGGGCCACAATATGTAAATGAAAATCTCCTACATTTCCTGTTTTTGTGGTCCGATGTTAGTTGAATCAATTTTTAAGATAACAAAAACATCTTGACATCACAAACAGTATAGCGCTCATTCCGAATAACTCTGAAAGTATCTTTTAATTCTCCAGAAGATGGCAGAACTTTGGTGGAGATGCCTATTTCTATCACCTATCCTTGGCACTATTCTCCATTGTATCTTGTAGAACTTTAGCCTTGGGTTTGAACAAAGCTCAGAACTCAAGTTTCACTTTTGTTTCTTTACTCTTTTCATCACCTTTCTGCCTGACAACGAAGTCTCTCCTGACAGCCCTTGTCGCTAAGCGTACACATTCTTTCCAGAAATAGCTCCATAAAACCAGCTATGTTTTTCAGAGGAGGTTATAAGCACAGAGTCATGATGATAAGTGGTGTATGTCTTCAAGCTTCACTGCTCTGTCAGCATACATGTATGAGGTGTGTGTGCACAATAAAACTCTTCAGAAGAGTTTCGAAGAGTCAAGAAAAGTCTGCGTTTCACAACATCTCAACAGTTCTCTTTCTCTCCTGAGTTTTTTCCCCCTTAAATCAAATCTATACTATACTGTATACAGAATCTTAACTTCACAATAGACTAAAATGTCATGCCATTCTCTCCATCTCTCTTTCCGTATCTCTCTCAGAAGACCGGAAGCTCTTTGTGGGGATGTTGGGGAAGCAGCAGAGCGAGGAGGACGTCCGCAGGCTCTTCGAGACGTTTGGCCAGATTGAGGAGTGCACCGTGCTCCGGGGGCCTGATGGGGCCAGTAAGGGTCAGCACCTACACACCTCCCTCTCTCTACCCTATTTACCCAGACCACTCCTTCTTTGTCGTCTCTGTTCCTCTCACCTCTGGCTTATCCTTTCATTACACTCTGTCATTGGCTTTTTCAATACATCCCTGTTTTTTGGGTACATCACTTCAAGTACAGTTCAAATCTCCTGAGTCCTCTAGCAAGAACGGTTCATCTTTTCTCTCATCATTTGTACATTTTATTATTTATTTAACTGGTACAATTATTTAAGATGGCATAATGATACACTTTTACTACTGTTGGAAAAATCCTCATCTATATGCTTTGTACATAGTTTCTAACTGTTTGACCATACATATGAAATAATTAACATATAATCATCTGGATCCCTAAACGGTTGCGTCGAGGGTGAAAAAAACATCTTCAGTAGCTAGTTTATGAAGCTCAGGTTGTAACTTGAGATTTACTGAATAATAACCAAATGAGAAGTACGGTGGTGAAGCTACCCTGGGAACACTGGGCATCATGTGGGAAACAGGACACCATGAATAAGCATTCATATCTCAGTCTAATTTAGCATAGCCAGTCCACACACACTGTAAGGCAGGAGGAAACTGGAGAACCTGAACATGGGAATAACAAGCATAACCCCACTCAGACATTAAACCTGAGCTCAGGATTGAACCAGGGACTTTGGGTCTATGGAGTGTTCATGGGATATTGCCTCAGGATCTACCACAACTTTAACCTGGTTCATGTTCTTCTCATGTATTTATTATCTGGTTAAGGATAACCTATGGCTTAATGCCAGAATATGTATTTAAAATAGATGGTCTAGAGCTGGTTAAAAAAAATTCTGCACTGCATGCTCTACTCTGGGGTAGAGGCGCAAAATGTTTTCAAGTAGCTCAGTAATCTAAATGGGCCATCCAAAAAATAAGTGAAGCACACACTTCACACAGTTCATGCAGGAAACCTTACCCAATATCCACTGGCATTAAAGTTTATTCACTAATACTACAATCAATTATAAAGCCAGGTGCACACTTTGGACATTAAAATGGCAAATTAACAGCAAACATCATAAAATCATGGTTAGGTATTTGTGTTTTTGTAACTCTGAACTTTTTAGTATTTGTAACAGATCAATAAGTAGACTGTGGAAACATAGATGTCCACACCTTTATTCTGAACGCATCTCCGGTCACAGGGTATATGCGACATATAATATGTCTTCCTGATGCTTTCTGCTGCATTGTTTTCAGGCAGAAATGTCACACGAATCCAATCTCATAAAACTGTATGAGCTATTCCAGAAAGTTCAATGACACTGTCATGAAACTTGTAAATGAACAGGATATAAAATGTAAGACGTCTTTGCTTGCAGTCTTACCGAGGTGGAGAAGTCTAACATTCAAGCCGATTTACGAACAGTCGATCAGTCCGGACGCTTTTATACTAGTACTCAAAATTGCGCCGAAAAGATCTTTGGGCAAGTCTTTTTAAAGCCCTGAATAAAATCAAACTCTGAGCTCATACCTGAGCTGAGAATTAAACCACAGTGCTGGTGTTTTTTAACAGAACATTCATTGCCCCAGAACTATTCTACCCTACATGCTTTAATCTAATGAAACTGTAAATGGTTTACGTTATACTATGTCAATCGATCACGATCACTCTAATCACTCAATTTACTCATTAAAAATTTGTTTGAATTGGTTTTAATATAAATGACAGAATCGGGGTTTGTTGAGAAAGGGAAAGTTTTATGTAAACTTCAGTTCATATTGTTTCTTAAGTCTGACTGAAGACATTCATTTTTTTTAATTTCAGGTGTGAACAGGTGTCAATGTCGGGACACAAAAAAACCTTTTCATTGGACTCTCTGATGCTTCATTAGAAATATAAGTTGACAAAAATAATGACTGAAAACTGAAATAAAAATATTTTTTTGATGAAACTCTTTGATTCCGCTCATGCACATCGTCTGTGAATAAAACAGTCCTGAAAAAAGGCTTCATCAAAAGCGCACTTTTCTCAGTTTTGTAGCTTTATTGCATTTGCACCTTCGCCTCCTCTCCTCTCCATGCAGCCTATATGGGATCTACTTCTCTCTCTCCATTTCTCTCACTCAGAGTCTCTATCCTTTCTCACACCTTATTCAGTCTTTCTCTCAGCAGACACCTGCCTCTCACACCTTCACTCTCTCTCACCTTCCAGTTCTCTCCACACCTTTAGTTCTCCACTTTCTTAGTCCTTCACTCAATACAAACACCTCCTACTCATTCTCTTCTTCCCTTCTCTTCATTCTACACCTGTTGGAAGGATGTATTTTTTTGGTTGATTAGACACTTCCTTGTAGTTACACAGGGGTGAGTTCCTGTAATCCACTGGCTGCTGTGCTGTCTTCTTGTTACTGTAATGACACTGCGATAAACACAATGCTTCTTCAAATAGGGAAAGAGTTGTTATAAGAAACTAATTAGTAGTGAAGCTGTGTGATGCGATTCCGAATAACAAGTTCAACCATGTAATTTTTTTTCATTTGATCTAATAGATTTTTCTTTTTTCAATTTTTCCTTTAGCCCTCCCTTTTACCCTTTTTTGTTTGTTTGTTTGTTTGTTTGTTTGTTTCTTTCTTTCTTTCTTTCTTTCTTTCTTTCTTTCTTTCTTTCTTTCTTTCTTTCTTTCTAATTTTATACATGGTTTTGAATTCGCTCAAAAATATTATTTTTTGACAATTTACTTTTTATCCTTGTAAACTTACATAAAATGCTGTGGAACAGACGTGAACCTCCTTTTATCACTTACGCCACATTTTTACCAGCGTCTCTGTTTTCTCTCACTCTTTTAGCTAACTATAAGAAGAAAAAAAAGCATGCAGTTTATAACATAATGCAATTAATAAACGACAAATGTATATTAAAAATAAACACCAGGGCAATTTTTATCAGCGTTTACATAAAAGCTGCTTTCAAGTTCACATGATTTTTGCAGGCAGCATGTACTGTATGTCTTAAATATCCCATAATTCAGTCTATAAAAATAACACTATAATATTCCAGCACAATGGGGACAATGCTGTGGTTTCTGTATGAACCTCATTAACACACAAACATTCACAATTTTTTTTTTTTTTTTTTTTTTTTTTGCTAATTGGAAAGACTTTTTTCCATCAACTTCTTTTGAGTATAACACATGATTGAAACGTGTCAGTTAAACAGCACCCCCTCTTGGTGATTCATTTACACTTTTGCCATGTGATAAGCAGATTCAACTCTAGTTCACACTCATTTCCTCCAGTGATTAATCAACATCGCCTTAGTTTTCTCACAGTCAGCACCTGACTAACCACTCCAAATGATTTAAATCCAAATAAAGTGGAGATAGAGTTGTGCATGCAGTTAGAGTTGTTATGTCACATTTGGTTTACTGTTGTGTCTGAGAAAGCGAGAGACGTAACTAAATCAAAGTAACCGGATGCTTGCTTGAAAAGAATTGAAGTCAAAATAATAAATAAAAGATTATGAACTGAGACTTTTAACCTTTTAACCTTTCAATAATTATGATATTGTATTTTTACTTTTCTTACTAGCTTAAAAAAAGGGAGAAAAGGAAAAGGAGGGATTCCTACAATTTCAGGCAGCAACAAAAGATTTTGTAATTATCCACTAATTACAGAGTGCAGTTGTAATGTGTGACTGTATGTAGAGAGAACAAAATGTTAAAATATTTATATATGTACATAGCAAGTGAGTAGACAAGTTACCAAGCTAGCATAAAGCTGGAATTTAAAACTATTTCTAAATGTGTTCATAGACCATGGAGCAAATATAATTGACCAAGAAAGTACAAAGTCAGAATAAAACATAAAGCTAAGTTAGGCATTGGGCTGTTAACAGAAGTAACACAATATGCTCAGATGTGCTGCCAGTGCACTGCTAAAAATGGTTAGACAAATTGCAAAGTTAGCACTTGCTAATTAAATACAAGAGAAATATATTTTGTAGCACGTAACCAACAACCTGAACAAATGATGACATTCAGTACACTAGAAAAGTGCACTTGGCTAGCAAACTAGCAATTAAAACATCAGCTGATGATAGGCAGTCTGACCTTTTGTGAAACACTGAATGAACTGAATGAAACATTTAGGTTGTTTAATTGAAATATATTTATCGTCTGTGGCATGAAACCAACAACTAGACCAGGCTAGTCCTTCTTCCTCTTTCTTTTCATCTTCCTCTGATTTATGGGCAATTCTATGCAAGTTAATTGTTTATGCTAGTGATTTTGCCGCTACGCTTACTGTTGTACTGGTTTAGAACTAGAAGTGGAAGTTTATGTGGGATGTCGAACAGTGAAACATCCAGTGAGGATAAACTAAATATAAGCACTTCTAGAACGCTGGGGTATAATTCTTTGATAAGGTATCATAGATGTCACTTATTAGGTTAGAAATATAAGGAATTTGCTAGCATGGGTATTGCTTAGCTTTTCACCTAGGCAACAATATGAAGCCAAAATTTAGAAAAAATTAACATTATTTGATCATACGGGAATCATACAGGACATAAGGGAAACTATCGCTGTTTTTTACTGAGATCATGCATAGAATTGATCCACATAGTAAATGACACAAGTCTCATCACATCTTCATCTTCATGAAGCTACCAGAAGTAAAAAAAAAAAAACATTTTGCTTGTGTGTGTGTGTGTGTGTGTGTGTGTGTGAGAGAGAGAGAGAGAGTTTGTGTGTCTCAATTCCTTGTGGTCTTTAAAAATCTCATCGCAAATGATCTTGGCAGCAGCAGTATCAAGGCTGAATTCCAGGAACTCAACCCCCCTCCTTCTACTTCAAACCAGACCAAAACACTTTCCTTCTGTCCCGCTATTGATGCAAATTCATACGGCCTCTCAGAGTCTCTTTACCCTATAAAAAAGGCCAAGAAGTTTAATATGCATGTCTCTTTTCTCTCTCTTTTTTCCCCAGCTCTCCCTGAGGGAGCATGCGTATAGTTCAAGCCTAGTCGTAATAATAATAGAGATATGGCTTTTAGTTCCATAATTATGATGTGCTATACACATTGCCCATTCAAACAGAGAGAATTCATGCATGCATATTATTTTCGCTGTGAATTCAAAATGGAGCACGGAAACCTCACAGCTAAAAGCTGCCACAGTTTTTTTTTTTTTACACCCCCCCGAACATTTCACCAAGCTGCACAAAGGCCTTAAATTTGCACTGTAATTTCTGAGTCCCTCATCACTTTCATTTCACTGAAGATTTGCGATTCTCGGCTCTCCACAATTCTGTTCTATCTGGGTCAGGAGGAAAGTTGGTCACAGAAAAACGCTTTTGTGTGGTTTTAATGAGGCGAATTTGAAGAAAATAAAAGTTTGGCTTGCGCCACAGCTGCCTCGAGGATCGCTCGCTCATGTATTGACCACTGCAGGGCTTGTTGGAAGGATGTTTGCGCTATAATCGTCTTGCTGCCTCCGCTGTGCCAGTAAAAGATGCAGAGTCTTGGAGCAGCATGCCGTCCACTCTAAAGGTTAAAGTCTTTTTGTTCCTTCAAAACGAAGGCATGCATTTAGAGCGGCGCAATAGCACGATGAAGTTTTCAGCTCGATTTGGAGGGGGTGTTGGGTTTACGTACAAACTGTTCAATAGAAATCAAACCACGGTTCTGTCTCAACAGGGACCTTCCTTTTGTCTACCATAAATCTTTCAACACCCTTTCACTTTATATTTCTTTTTTCTTTCCTTTTGTGGCTTTTCTGAAAATGGTTGATCCTGTAGCCATTTTCAAATTTTTCTCCCAGATGCCCATCCACCAGCCTGCTCTTTCCTTTTATACAACAGCTACCAATTGGGGAGGGTTTCTTTTGTTTTATATCGTTTATAGTTTCTTAAATTAATGAGGAACAGGCTGGATGTACTTTCTCTGTAAAAAAGTCTCTAGTCCTTTTTTTTCTTAGATGTGAAGACAATGTTCTTGGCTGGGGTCAGGAAACAGGCAGACAGTGTTATCACAGTTTTATCCATAAGCCATGGGGGCAAAACTAGACACTAACAGCACGTGACTAAGAGGAATCTTCCATGTTTAAGAATTGTGAAGAACAGATGGCCAAACAGAGCGTCACGTGGATACTCTTGATGCCTTAAGTACAAAAAGATCTGTTAATAGCTGCATGGGGAAAGTAATTTATATCTAGATAAGTCTTGTGCTGTGTTAAATTCAATCCTGCAGGGTTGCCAGGAGTTTTGCAATCAGTCTCTCCAGGATTTCATACAGTGATTGTTGTCACCAAAATGCTTGATTTGTATTGTGCCATTTTTGTCCTTTTTTTAATTTAAAACTACTTTAATTCACAAAATTGCAAGTAAAAGGTTCTTCTTTTAATCTCCTACCAGCGAAGATTGTAGCTGTACTCGTGTTCAGGGATTGTCAATTGAAGAGAGCTTTGGACAAATATGTGTCGTGATGATGTCAGAAGATGTCAAATATGAAAATCTGTGCTAATTTCGACAAACTTCAAGCTCCTCATAACATCTTAGAGTTTTGATGTTACTCTAATTCATGCCATCGAAAATGGGGAAATACTGGAGGGAGTGTTAACAGCATCTAGAATACACCCATTAAATCAAGCGTTTGCCTTTGAGCATCATAAAAAGTAACCGATTTGATAAAACACATCACATTTCTTTTTAATGTTTCGCTGTAGTCTGAATAAAAGAGAATAAAAATACAGTACAACAATATGGTTCATAAACAAATACAAAAAAAAGGAAAAATTGTGGGGGGGCACGTTGGCTTAGTGGTTAGCACGTTCACCTCACACCTCCAGGGTTCGGGGTTCGATTCCCCCACCTCCACCTTGTGTGTGTGGAGTTTGCATGTTCTCCCCGTGCCTCGGGGGTTTCCTTCGGGTACTCCGGTTTCCTCCCCCGGTCCAAAGACATGCATGGTAGGTTGATTGGCATCTCTGGAAAATTTTCCGTAGTGTGTGAGTGAATGAGTGTGTGTGTGTGCCCTGCGATGGGTTGGCACTCCGTCCAGGGTGTATCCTGCCTGGATGCCCGATGACGCCTGAGATCCCCGTGACTCGAGGTAGTTCGGATAAGCGGTAGAAAATGAGTGAGTGAGTGAGAGAGGAAAATTGTAAACAGTTGTGCTGATTCAGGCTAATGCATGATTTAGAGACGTATATAAAAGATATATAAGGAATACAATTCAATTCACTTTATTTGTATAGCGCTTTTAACAATTCACATTGTCTCAAAGCAGCTTTACAGAAATATAGAAACAAAAAAAAAAACAAAAAAAAAACTGTACTGTTGAATGATGGGTTGGTGCGATGCAGTCTGATGTTTTTTTTTTCTGTGGCAGACATTCATTATGTTCTAAAATGTTTTAGTCATCTTCTAGTATTGCAATTTTTAAATTTAAATAAAATTAAATGACAGAATATCCTTTTTTATACCTTTAGAGTTACAATATTGTAGAAAGTCTCCGAAACAGGTGAGCGCCTGTTATCGCTTTACTTACTTTAATTTACTGTATAAAATAAGAGCAACGTTAACACATGATTTAAT
>NC_083468.1:3856764-3934264 GCF_030014155.1 Tachysurus vachellii | reverse complement strand
AGTGCAGCTAAAAGAACAACAACTAGCTAGCCTATTTCTATTTAGTAGCTTATCTATTAGTTCACGGTCTCACTGCTGCGGCCAAATTCCCAGGCACTGGAGGTCGCACAAGTCAGTTCAATCATAGTGCTGGTCTGAAACCTAAATATTGATTGACCTGAATGATTACACATTATTATAGACTAACAGAATTCTGAGTGCATATTTAACACAGGGATAGTGTATAGTAAGGCATGCTGAAAGAACCAGCAGCTTGTAAAGCACAGTTACGAGTAGAGCTATCTGACAGCAGAAAGAAAATACATCATGTGGCTTTTTGAGTCATCAGGAGTCTGCATCTTTTGCCAGAGGGAAGGAACTGAAGTATGAGGTATGCTGGTGTGGGAGGGGTCAGAGTCAGAGTACACTTTTAAAGCTCTGATGTATATGATGTACAGAGATTGTACCGATGGAAAATCAGGTCTGATTATTTTTCCCCACAATCTGTTGAAGTTTTATCTTCAATGTGTGAGTCAGTATTGCTGTACCAGACAGTCATGAAGGATGGCAGGATGCTTTGGATGATTGCTAGTTTCAGCCTCTTTAATATATATCACTTTAGTTTTCTCAGTCGAGTCTCTGTTGGGCTTTGAAGATGATGATGATGGGTTTAAGTCCCATGTAAGTGAGCAGCTCATATGTGTGATCAGAAACTTGAATGTGATTGTTGGTTAGCTGTCAATTCTAACATGGTTTTTGTGATTTAGGGATTTCAATTGTCCGTTCTTTGGTGTAACGCCTCTTACCTAATAGTTGGATGATGCATTATTATTGTCAATTTATAAGCAAGAAGAGCATTGGAATGAAGAGAGAATATCAGAGTATGCAGTGCATGCAGGTGGTATGTCTGTGGGAGGTGTCTGGCCCATGGGCAGCGTTTATGAGAGATTGTGTTGACGTGCACTTTTGAAGTGATGACAGGCACCATTGAGACCCAATGTGATGATAAAAATATCACAAAGCCATACTGCAGTATGTTTGCAGCTCAGGCACTGCAAGGCACTACTCCTGCATAAATTATTGGCATCTCTTCTCTTATTGCAAATCATTTCAGCTTGCTGGAAAGTGTGCAGATTAGTTTCACTTTAAAATGGGCTGTTAAGCATGCTGTATTAATCTGCATGAATTCCACAGTGGAAAATTTCTCAAGATAAATAAGGGCAAGAACCGACAAAGGACAAGGTGTATTGTGAAGCTGTTGCATTAATAAAGCAAGGGTTATTTCAGGCAAAAAATGAATTAAGCTTATAAATAGGTTATTTGCATGTTATTTACATGATTTACACCAAAATATTCAGTCATTCATCTTCAGTAATTGCTCCATCCTGGTCACAAAGTAGGAACACATCCTGCATGGGACACTAGGGTATAAGTATTTAACATATCAAGTTTAGAATTTTTAAAAGCCAGATTGTGTTTGCAGAGAAGAAAAGTTTCCCCAAGTCTGGGAATTTTAATCATATGCTCTTAAAGGCACTTTACCCACAAAGTTAGAACAGCTCTATGTAGAGGTGGGTTTGGTTAAAATACATGTGACACAGAGCATTCACGTAAAATTTTGATACGTCACAATTGAACATAAATCGCTATTTAACATATGCAATCCTTTCTTTTCCTGTGAGAATGAACTGTGGAAAATTTAAATAATTACATCTCTGTAGAAAAAAATCTATTCATGTCAAACATCCACCACAGAGCCTCTGAGTAAGTATGTTACAACAGAAATATAGAATGTTATTGATATGCATGAGAGCATTAATATTAACCCAATATACATCATGCTACTATAACACAGTGGTTCGCAAAGACTAACAAAAAGCCCTTTATTATTGACAGGACACCTACTGACTTACTGTCCATGTTTGATATCAGTGTTTCATTACAAACTAAAATGTACCAAATTTCCACTTGGGGATTACTAAAGTTCATTTATATATTCTAATATACTCTACATTATACTTCTCTACTCTACATTACTCTACTCTGCTATACTCTACATCACTCTACTCTACATTACTTCACTCTACACTGCTCTACTTTACATTACTCCACTCTACAATGCTCTATTCTATCTCACTCTACTCTACATCACTCTACTCCACTCTACACTGCTCTAAGCTACAGTACATTAATCCACCCTACACTGCTGTACTCTACTCTACATTACTCTATGCTACATTAATCCACCCTGCACTGCTGTACTCCACTCTACATTACTCTACGCTACATTAATCCACCCTGCACTGCTGTACTCTACTCTACATTACTCTATGCTACATTAATCCACCCTACACTGCTGTACTCTACATTACTCTACGCTACATTAATCCACCCTGCACTGCTGTACTCTACTCTACATTACTCTACGCTACATTAATCCACCCTACACTGCTGTACTCTACTCTACATTACTCTACGCTACATTAATCCACCCTACACTGCTGTACTCTACTCTACATTACTCTACGCTACATTAATCCACCCTACACTGCTGTACTCTACTCTACATTACTCTACGCTACATTAATCCACCCTGCACTGCTGTACTCTACTCTACATTACTCTACGCTACATTAATCCACCTTACACTGCTGTACTCTACTCTACACTGTTCTACGCTACATTAATCCACCCTACACTGCTGTACTCTACTCTACATTACTCTACGCTACATTAATCCACCCTACACTGCTGTACTCTACTCTACATTACTCTACGCTACATTAATCCACCCTGCACTGCTGTACTCTACTCTACATTACTCTATGCTACATTAATCCACCCTACACTGCTGTACTCTACTCTACATTACTCTACGCTACATTAATCCACCCTACACTGCTGTACTCCACTCTACACTGCTCTACGCTACATTAATCCACCCTACACTGCTGTACTCTACTGTACATTACTCTATGCTACATTAATCCACCCTACACTGCTGTACTCCACTCTACACTGCTCTACGCTACATTAATCCACCCTACACTACTGTACTCTACTCTACATTACTCTACGCTACATTAATCCACCCTACACTGCTGTACTCTACTCTACATTACTCTACGCTACATTAATCCACCCTACACTGCTGTACTCTACTCTACATTACTCTACGCTACATTAATCCACCCTACACTGCTGTACTCTACTCTACATTACTCTACGCTACATTAATCCACCCTACACTGCTGTACTCTACTCTACATTACTCTACGCTACATTAATCCACCCTACACTGCTGTACTCTACTCTACATTACTCTACGCTACATTAATCCACCCTACACTGCTGTACTCTACTCTACATTACTCTACGCTACATTAATCCACCCTACACTGCTGTACTCTACTCTACATTACTCTACGCTACATTAATCCACCCTACACTGCTGTACTCTACTCTACATTACTCTACGCTACATTAATCCACCCTACACTGCTGTACTCTACTCTACATTACTCTACGCTACATTAATCCACCCTACACTGCTGTACTCTACTCTACATTACTCTACGCTACATTAATCCACCCTACACTGCTGTACTCTACTCTACATTACTCTACGCTACATTAATCCACCCTACACTGCTGTACTCTACTCTACATTACTCTACGCTACATTAATCCACCCTACACTGCTGTACTCTACTCTACATTACTCTACGCTACATTAATCCACCCTACTCTGCTTTACACTGCTGTATAATGTTGTGCATTACTCTGCTCTACTCCACATTACTTTAGTCTACATTGCTATTATCTACATTACTCCATTACTCTATGATGTTCCACTCGTTATTCTATACAAATTTATACTCTGCTCTGTTCTGCTCTTATCCCCTCTACTCTTCTCTACTCTACTCTACTCCAATCTACTCTACTCTACTCTAGTCTACATGACTCTAACAATATTCTACTCTACTTTATTTTACCCTGCATTGCTCTACACTTTTCTGTTCTGCTCTACTCTACATTACATTACATTACATTACATCTCTACTCTCCAGTACTGTACTCTACTCTACTCTAACCTACTCTACTGCCCTTCTGAAACACCTATGCTACTGAGATTTTAGATAAAGTGCAGATTTTACTGTCTGTGTGCGTGTTTATTTCTGGGTGCATGTGTGTTACTGTTTTAAGCGACAGTGACGGATGTTTATGCTACTGTCCTATGAATAAACAATTTTTCAGTCCTGCTGTAAAAATATAGCCATGAATAAATCTCATATCCTGCTATGTAGTTGTTTTTAACTCCGTTGTGACAGATTAAGTGTTTCGTCCTCTTTGATAAAAGCGCCGAAAGCGTTTTATTTATATTTGTCACAACAGTCAACATCACGTCGCCGTACCGAGCGTAAACTACGTCAACTAAGTAAACGAACCTTGAAAGCAGACCTCGATTTTGTTTTCTTCCTTTTTTAAAAAAAATTCCATACCGACATGCGATGTGACGATGTGACAGACCGTCGGCGGCATGTCTTCTTTTCTAACTCCGATCTAATCCTTCAATTACACTTTGAGTTATTGTTTTGTTCCTCTTTCTTTTCTTTACATCTCTCTGGCCCATGCAAAATCCAATATCGGTGCTCATCACGAGTGCGGCGTGTTCTCCTCGAAATGGGATTAGTTTTTTGAACCCGTGACAAATGCCTCAGTCGGACCTGCCAGAAATGACGGCTCCCCGTTGCAGCTTATCAAATTCGCCGTATTCATTTTTCTGTCAGGACAGAGGAGTCGGCCCTGGCGGTGATTATTGTTTTTGTTTGTGAGGATATGGCTTTCAGCAGGAACGGGGAATAACGTGTCGCTCTCCTGCCACGTGTATAATACCCGCTGCCACATTTCCACGTCACGGCATCAACGCATCATCCGTGTCGCCGCAGTCGAGGGGGAATTTAGGCTGTGGCTTGACCTTTCAGGGTGAACGCATATGAGATTTTCATTTCATTATCTCCTAAGACCTGGGCCATATGAAAAGGAAATATATTTGCATATCATTTTATACACGTGTTTTACAGTTCCTTTTTTACTATTAAAACATATTTATGATTTCTTTCTTCTTCTTTCTCTCTAACCATTTTTCTCTCTCTTTATTTCTTTTTATCTCTCCACAACTTCTCTCTTGAGCTCTTTTTGTATTTCTCTTTCCCTTAATCTCTCTTTCCCCTTTCCCTCATTTCGTCTGTCATCTTTTTTCCTGTCTTTCAATTGTTCTTGCTTTGTCGCCTCTCTGTCTTGCTCTTTGTGTCAATCTCTCTCCATTCGTTGTATTTCTGGCTCGCTCACTTTATTTCTGTTTGTCTCTCTCTCTCTCTCTCTCTCTCTCTCTCTCTCTTTCTCTTTCTCTCTCTCTCTCTCTCTCTCTCTCTCTCTTTTGACTCTTGACTCTCTTTTTCACTGTCCTTCTCTATCTGTCTCTCTATCTTACTCTGTCTTTCTTTTTATCAGTCTGTTTCACTTTCTGTATATATTGCTGTCTATATCACCATCACTTCTTTCTCCCTCTCTTTCTCCCTCTCTGTCCCTCTAGTTCTTGGAACTCATTTCTTTCTCTCTTTCGTTTACGTGCCGTCTTTATGTCTCTCTCTCTCTATGGTTCTATCAGTCAGTCTGACATTGTCACAATTTGCCTATATTCATCTTTAACTTATCCCCACTGTCTCTTTCTGTCTCTTTTTCTCTTCTCTGTCAATCTCTTTTCTTTCTTTTAGTCTATACTATACTTGTCACACACTTTCTCTCCATTTCTACCTCTGTGTAGTATTTTCTGTCTTTCTCTTTATTATACTCTCTTAATCTTTCTTTCTATGTTTCTGTCCATCTTTTGTTCCCATTTTTCTTTTTTTTTAATTCTCAATGCCTGCTCTCTCTCAAGAATTTCTGTCTCCTTCTACATCTTTCCTTCCATTTTTTCTTTAGCACTTTGTGGCTTCCTTCTGTCCGTCTGTCTTTCAGTATATCTGTCTTCCTCTCACTCTGTAACCATCTAACTTTGCTTCTCTTTGTCTGCACAAATCTGTCTGTGTTTTTCCCTTTCCTGTATAATTATCTCTTCCTGTCTTTCTCTCTATCTTTCTCGCTTTGTCCCCCTACATTACTCTACCCTTTTCTTACTCTTTTTCTCTCTCTCTCTCTCTCTCTCTCTCTCTCTCTCTCTCTCTCTCTCTCTCTCTCTCTCTCTCTCTCTCTGTCTCTCTCTCTCTCTCTCTCTCTCTCTCTCTCTCTGTTTTATGAGCCATGTCCCCACACTGGCTGTGTGCCAACCCGATGCATTCTTCACGAGCTGATAAATAAATAAGTGGACACACAGATACATCGAGCGTGAATGTGATCTAAATGCCAGACCTCCCTGCTCCAGGAGAAAGAAAAAAAAATTATACAGACAGGTAGAGGAAGTAGCAAAAGATGAAGGAAAGAGAGAGAGGAAAACTCCAGGAGAGAGTGTTCAGAGCTGGAGGGGGATATGTTTGCTAAGCGTCGACCTCATTAAATCCGACAGTCTGGTCTCTCCTCCGGTTGGGGATGGGGTTGGGGTGTGGGGTGGTTGGGGGGGTTGGTTTGGAGTGAACGGAGAAAAGGTCAGCAGGTGGAATGAAATGAAATTAGAAAGGACAAAATAGCGCCGCTCTACTCCAGCTCTGCGCAGAATCGATTCGACTAATTGAAACGGCGTCCCGGGCAGCACAGCAGATGGGTCCCTGCGGGCCAAGGAGTGTGTGACAGGATGTGATATGAAACCTGCCGAAGCTCACACACAGCTGCCACAGAGCCACTGCACAGCTGAGGTTCATGAGCAAAGCTGGCCTGGAGCCTCACGCTCCACACTAGCACTGTTTTTTTATACACCGTCAACTTTAAAAATGTTTACACTTGAGCTTTCCAACATAGCAGTGCAGGCCACAACTTAACAGGTTTCAAATAACATCCTGTCTCATACAAACACAAACACACACACACACACATCCTGTCAGCAACTTTTACTTTCTTACAAAGTTGGGCTTTTTTAATATCCAAAACTGAAAGTATCCTGATCTTCTTTATAGCACAGACTCTGTCAGATTTATGAATCTATGTTTCGGCACTGACGATTTAATCCTAGATTTCTATGACAGATGATCCAGATAATATATGAAATAAGAGGATAACAATTAATGTTTAATAAAAAAACTGTTATTTTTCAGTAAAGCATGTCACCATGGATATGGTAGTAGGGAGATGTTTATTGAACGTCTTCAAGAGAGAAGAGTCACAACGTGCTGCGACTCTACAACAGAGAGAATAAGAGAGGCTTGATAAATCTTTAGTGACTCTTTATAGCTGGTAGAATGCTAAGCTGATTTGTGGACATTAAACAAGGTTGCTATAGCTATAAAAAGATAACACATTAATTAAAACTTTAATTACTTTAAGCCTTTCAAGAGGCTGTAGTGTTTGTACTGTTTTACGTTAAGTTTGCTTCAGCTTTATTGTGTGTTTTTTACTTTTTAAGCATGCAAAAGTTGATATTGAGTCTTTGTAAAAAATAAATAAATAAATAAATAAAAAAATCAGGGTTTATTAAAAATAACTTTATAAATATTAAAAAGTGAATAAAAAAACAGTTAAGGAGATCATTTGTAAGTTATTTTAGCTAACATGAACAAAATGAACAAAAACTAATTAACTAACTAATTAACTAACTGACTACTAGTTGGAAAATAAGTTAAGTACCATTTGTAAATTATGTGTGTGTGTGTTTGTGTGTGTGTGTGTGTGTGTGTGTGTGTGTGTGCATGACTGTCAGCCTTTCAAGCCTTACTAACTTACAAAAGAACCTGTCTCTGTTCATTGTTCTTCAGATTAATTTGATGCAAAGTGGAGAGTGTTGTCATCAATCCTCCATTTATATTTTCCACAAATACTTCTGCCAGTGTGCAACAGCTCATGTTCCTCTCAGAAGCAGATGTAATTAGGAAGCTGTATCCACCACTGACGTGTTGGAAAGCGTTCTGAAGCCTACCGTGGTCTTCACACTTCTCTCCAGTGCACACAGCCAGAGCCTCAAGCCTTCACACACAGCCATCACTCATACAGCTCATCAACTCATTGCCAGCACCCATCATTTTTCCTTATGGCAACCCGAGGGCCCAATTAAAGCACTCGGTGCAGGCCCGGGCTGTGGAGCACTTTCATGTGGACATTTCTCTTAACACTGGTCTAATAAAATCTGCACGAGAGGCCTGAGCTATGTGACACCGCTACCAGCAATAACAGCATGAATGATGATGAGTTGCAATATCGTCATGTGTGTTATTTCTTTCTTATTGTTCGTATTTGTTGTTTAATGTATAAGCTTCTAATATTTATTTAAACATATTCCACATATTAATACCAAATTCTTCCCAGACATTGTACGTGAAATGTATTCCTAAAGTGTATGAATTTTGAAGAAATGAAAAAATATATATAAATAAATAGTTTCATTGGGGGAAAAAATCCATATGTTGCTCAGAATTTTTACACAATATAAGAGTATTATACATTTATACATTTGACTCAGTTTAGAAAAACACTCATATTGTTCAACAAAATGACATTGATTATTTTTATTCGTCTATTTTCTGTCCATACCATGTTGAATAAGGAACAATAGGTCTTAACCTTTTGTAGTTAAATAACCCAGAAAAACAAATTTTAGCTTAATCAATTTAGTGTGTAAGCAGATATCAGCTGTCAGCCATTACATCTGTGGCATCTTCAAAACAAAAAAAGAGCGCTTGTAAGTTTTAATTTAATACAGTTTAATAATAAAGGGTCAAATCAAGTAAATAACTTAAATGATGAAATGGTGATGCGAGTAAGATTCAATTCAACTCAATTCCAATTTATTTGTATAGCGCTTTTAACAACTCAAGGCAGCTTTACAGAACATAAGAAACATAATACAATAAATTTAATATTAGTTGAAGAAAAATATAATACAAAAATTAATCAAGTCAAGGAAAAACTCCTTTAGATAAAAGAGTAAGAAACCTTCATGGAACCTTATCCTCATTTGGGTGACACTGGAGGGTGTAATTATAAATATACAGTCCAACAATGGTGTATTGATGAGGAGCTTGTTTTCCTCATAGACCATGTTTAGTTGGCATCTCCTTTTAGAATGTCTGAATACTTCATGAATCAGAATCCAACTAGAGATGATATATCTTTAGATGCCTCATGAGGGTTGGCCTCATCTCAATGAAGGGCCAAAATCTTCATGACACAGAACACAACTGGATGTTTGCTCAAAACCTAAACTTATAAAGTAAAGCTACAAAAGAGAGTGTTTCAAGAGTGTGTAAGAATTGTGTTCATTCCTGACAGCTGATGATGATGGTGAACTGTATGTTTCTGTTTGTTTCACGTTCTCAGGGTGCGTCCTCCAGCCTTGTAGTGAAGTTTGCCGACACGGATAAAGAGCGAACTCTGCGCAGGATGCACCAGATGGCAGGACAGCTTGGCATCTTCAGCCCCATGACTATCCAGTTCGGGGCCTATGGAGCCTACACACACGCTGTAAGACCCGATATGTCAATTAAACCCTAACCCTATGCTTTATTCCGTCTAAATGACCCATTAGAGATTTTTACTAGAAGTAGAATAATACTAAAGATTCACTTTCACCATAAACATTAATGTCATAGTTTCTTTAATGAATATGGAAAATGTTTAGAACATTAAATCTGGAAATAAAGGTAATTTAATTCACCATGATAGTCACTTTGTCTACACAGGCATCATTGTATTATATTACAATAAAAATTATAATTGCATTAGTATAAAATGAAAAGATATGGTGTAGGTCAGTGGGACAGCCATTCCTAAGAAAAGAAACAAAAATCGAGTTAATTAATCACTTACTGAGTTATGTGCACTCAGACAATCGCTCAGTGGACACCAGTTAAATCTAAAAATAATTTCTCGCACCCAAACCCGATAATACATAGTCTAAGGCTGATTGTAATGAATTTACACGTCAGCCTGTGGTACTTCCGGGACCAAAGCCAAGTAAAAATATGTGAGCGCGGCTGTATATAACTTCCTCCTTCCCAAACACTAAACTGTCTCTGGGCTCCCAGGAGTGAAATCATTACTGTGTATATTTCCACCCCTGCTCAAGTCTCCGTATGTTTGGAGACGGCAACGTTAGCGCTGAAGCTTTGACCGATAACAGACTCTGGCTAGCAGATGCTGTCTGTGCCCACGCTGCCGACACACAGCTCGTTATAGATGCTTAGCAGGGAACAGTCGAGCAGAGCGAAACCACAGTTGGGAATTCTGGAGGCCCGACTCCGTAGAGGCCCAAGGAGATATTCGTGAGCTCGGTTTAGGACACACAAAGGAAACTCAGGGAATGTGAACAAGATGTCTCCCTGTGGGGTTTTTCTCCGGATATTATACTAAGAAAGTGATATTTCTGAATCAGTAATTTCCAATCTAAATGCATGCTGTTACTTCTGTTCAGGAAACAGGGAAGCTTACGGAAAAAAAACTAATGCTATGTGTGGATATTGTAAGGAAATGAAGTGTCTGAGAGAATAGATTTGGTTTAGACCTCAACACTAGCCAGTTTGTGAACAGGTTATTAATTAATCACATTATTAATTCATCATCTGTTGCTGCTTTAACCTGGTCAGGGCTTTGGTGAATCCAGAGTCTATCCCGGGAACGCTGGGCATGCCGGTTCATCACAAATGCAAATAATAATACATATTTAAAGACAATAATAATTATAATAGCAATCATATATACATCTGGAAGATGAGGCTTGTTAGTTGCTTCTCAGGTTGTGGTAGGCAGCTACATGTTTGCTGAAATTTGCAGCACTCCTCATTTCACATTTATTATTTAAATGTCAACAAACACTCATTCTTCTCATCTCCGTGTTTTTTTTTTTTTTTTTTTTATTATTAATCTGAGAAGAAACCAGAGAATCTGGAGGAAACCCAGCTGGACATGAGGCGAATATTCAGAACTAGGGTTGCATTAATTTGTACTAATGATGTGCTACTTATATTTGTAAGTCGACATTCTTGGTACTGGGAATTGGTCTCTATATATCTCTGCATTGTTTTTGCGGTAACCCAATGATATTCCTAATTCAGCTTTCTAGAATAATTCTGCAAGATTCTAAGTAATTCTCCCAAAAATTTGGTCTTGCATCACAAACACATTTTGTAAGTATAAAAACTTCCCCCCGAAATATTCAATTCAGTTCAATATATTTGTATAGTGCTTTCTAACAATAGACACCTTTACAGAAGTATAAAAAAGTTCAAAATTAAGTTTATTTATTTCTAACACTCAACTTCACTAAATCAAAATCTTCAGTTTTGAATCACAGGCAAAAAAACATCCAATCTATGATAAAAAACATGCTTTATAACATAAAACACCAGAAGCGAATACTGAGACAAAACTGAGACAAAGTGAGCAGTGTGTATTCTACCTGAGATTCTGACTGGGAGTTCAGACTGTTGCAAATATTCTCTTGTACATTGCACGATCAAACAATATAAACATTCTTACTCACGTCATTCTTTTTTTCTATGTCGTTTTATAGCAGATGATGCAGCAGCAGGCAGCAATCATGGCAGCCACACAGGGCTCCTATCTCAACCCCATGGCGGCCATCGCAGCCGCTCAGATGCAGCAAATGGCAGCTTTCAATGTCAACGGCCTGGTGGCTGCCCCGATGACGCCCTCTTCAGGTGGGATGAACTTTAGAGCACTTTATCAGACAAGTTTACTGCTAATTTAAAGGTCCCACTGGATGAACAGTACCATTATACTCACGATTACAGCAGTATAGAGCAATGCAGTGTGGGTTATGCCATGACTGGGAATGTACACCTGTGCTACGGGCCTCATAAACACTGTGAATTACAGAGAGTTACGAGAGAAACACTGACATAAAAGCATGGCAATTTGTCGAGAGAGGGAAGGAAAGTCGAAGTAAAGGGTTTGAAGGCTGCTTTCTGTTGTTAAACAGGGTTAGGTTTTTCCACTGTTTTTGTTTGTCCCATCTGGGATCGTGGCCAATCTGATGCCTTTGGATGATGAGTCCTTGACAAATTGATAAAGGGGAAAGATTTGTGAAAGATAATCCTGGACCTGAGCTTGACCTCTCTCATCAATGCAGGGAGACACTCTGATGCCTCAACAATGATAAGTAAGCTGACATCCAGGGCTGGGAGAAAAAAAAGAAAAAAGAATTAAATAAAGTGTCCTTCAACCACCCCCCTTCACTTTCCCGGTTTTTTCCTGTCCGCTTTTGTGCATTTGTAATCCCTAAAGCCTACACTGCTAAGGTTATACCTATCAAATTTAATCCTACATGGCTTAAATGCCCTTCACTGCCACAAGGAAAAAAAACATGAGCAAAGAAGCTAAAAAACATCAAGTCAAAACCAACAAACCTGAGATTAGATGGGACCATTGGCCGAGGAAAATGCTTAAGTCCCTGTGTCTAATCGAATGACACTCAGGATTAGTGAATCATCTTGCCTGAATGCTGTTCTGTTATATACTTCTCTTTATAGCATCATGTCCTTCTTATGTCTATAGTCTTAATGCCTTTGTGGCTAAACTAAATATTTGCACAAACTCAAATCCAAAAAAAAAATAAAAGATATCCAAAGTAAAATAGATGGATTCATGACTGAAATAACATTTGTGCCCCACTGATATCACACTTCTAAATATTTCCAAAACATAGTTCAATTATCCTTCAAAATAACCATTGTGCATGTTTCAGATTAATAAGGATTTTTTTTCAATATACTAGTACTTTAAAATGGGATGTGGTAGCTTAGTAGTTAAGGTATTAGACTACTGATCAGAAGGTCATGAGTTTGAAGCCCAGGGCCACCTGAGCAAGGCCCTTAACCCTCAGTTGCTCAGCTGTTTAAATGTGCTAAATGTAAGTCGTTCTGGATAAGGGAATCTAAAAGGTGCTCTAACTGTAACATTTAGGTGGGTTTAAGCTTTGAAAGATTCCCACCTATGTTTATAAAGCTCCACCCCAGGATCTGCAGCATCTCATAAAGTACAATACAGTATCTATCAAATGACTGAAAGTATAGATCCCTAACGGAAATCTGTTTTCCTTAAGGGTTTTCTCAGTGATTTTATACGTTTGCTACATGTTATATATATATATATATATATATATATATATATATATATATATATATATATACATATATATATATATATATATATATATGTATATGTTCTACGTATCCGCCAGGTATCAGCTCCTGGACTGTATTAACTTCTGCACCTTTGAATTAAATATACAGCAATTATACAGGCAACATTTTGTATTTCTGTCAATTAGCTACACAAAATCTACACAACATTCACTCTGTCATGTTACCTGAAAATGTCCACTCATTTAAAATATTTGGAATAGTCCACAAGTCAGATGTTCGACATAAAGTTGTGTCATCCAAATTTTCTGAAGATTATAGGACATAGAAAAGTAAAAATCTTTTGTTGATTTTCACTAATACTACAGTATTTATTATCTATAATTATCTATTAATTTTATCTACAGAATTTCACTAATGTCATTATCATGGCATTTTTTTTTTCTTTATAATTTTATGCTAAAAATCTCAAATCTTCTTGTTTAAGAATCAAAATGCTTTAGCAAACAAATCTTGTAAAAAAATAGACTGTTGACGGAAATGTTTTAACACAAATTCGAAACTTTGAGTCCAACAAATACATTTTTATTCATTTTGAAAAGACATAAAATGCATTTTGAAAGTGGGATATGTGACGAATTTGCCACTAGTATATGAAGGCTAATGCTAGCACAAATTACGCTGGAGAAATTCACTGAATAATGAAACCACCAAAAATTTTACTCATGCTGAAGTAACACTGACCTCTAAATGTTAAGCAGAGGTTATATTTTTCCCTGTGTGTTGGCAAAAGCTTAACACAAAGGTTTATGGCAGATTTGCCTCTTAGCAAACATCTATAAATAAAGGACATTTCCAGTCATTTGGGATCTTTAAACACTAATTCATCATCCACTAACAACAGGTTTTAACAACATGTTGGAAAAGTGAATCAGTCAACCCGTCGCTGTGTCGCTGTTTCCTCCCTGATGAGTCAGTCAGGTGTTTGCAAACTGCTGCGTTGTTCACAAGCAGAATGTGCTGTCTGTTCGGTGCGTGCAGATCATTTTTAGGCTTGGCAGCTCCACTGTGAATGCTTAATACGTAAATTCGTATGTACAGAATTTTGAGATCTTTTTTTTCTAAAGATTTTGGTAATGCTTCACTTGAGGAATATGTTATTGTAAAGCTACAGAGCAAAGAGTAAAATTCATCAAACCTCAGTTTAATTTCAGACCAGAGAAATTTACACGACTCTCTCGTTAGATATGTCATTATTTCATGTTAATATCGTATTTGGGCTTCACAATTGATCTTAAGACATCATTATTTAAATTTAAATATGATCTGTTTGAATATTATCTTGTTTAACATCCCACAACCTGTTGCTAAGACAAATTTATTCAATAGAAACGTTATAGGAATTATGATTGTAATTCTTTGTACTGTCTGTAAAAGTGCCTTTAGAAATATCCACACAGATTCATGTATGTTGTCATAAAGAGGTTATAACTATAACAGCAAATATTCTGTAGGTATTTCTCACTCTGGTTGAATTATGTCAGCCCACGGCATACACAAAATGGTTGTGGCAGGTGTGTTAGTCTAGCATGGAAAATTCCTGTGTGTATTTTAGGCACCAGCACACCTCCAGGCATCAGTGCCACAGCAGTGCCCAGCATCGCTGCTCCAATCGGGGTTAACGGCTTCAGCGCACTGCCTCCTCAAAGCAATGGCCAGCCAGCCACTGAACCTATTTACACCAATGGAATCCACCCCTATCCAGGTAACACACGATTATAAAGGCTTAAAGATGGGAGCTTGCTTTACCCACTTGAAATTTTTTATAAATGTCTATCTTTTGGGTAACATGTCTCTCTGACTGTATGTGGGAAATGATGGCTCACATGGTTAAGGCTCTGGGTTATTAAAAGTCATGAAAGGCCACTCTTGGTCCCTTGAACAAGGACCTTAACCCTTGACTGTATCATGGCTGACCTTTCACTCTTTGTCCTAATTTCCTTACCTAGGATATACAAAGAAAATCATTGTACCGTAACGGATATTTGACAAATCAAAGCGTCTTCTGTTCGTCTGTAAAATATTTCCCCTGTTTCTTTATCTCTGTGCAGCACAGAGTCCTACAGTGACCGACCCTCTCCAGCAAGCATACGCCGGCGTGCAACACTATGCAGGTGCTTTTTCTTCTTCTTTTCATCTTCCTTTCTGTCCTCCTCCGTAGTCTCCAGCACCTGGAATTGCTTTGCAATTACTTACAGTAATAAGACTCTAGATCAGAATGCCATGTGTAAGTTTTGGATCTTTATCTGCTTTCTTAATATTTCCATCCAAACAAAGCTTTTAGAATTGCTAAAGTTTAAAAAAGGAAACAAACTGTTTACATCCTCTGCCAATGTTTGAATTCTGATCTACTGAGGAAATGACTTGCCTTGCTACAGAGTAAATAAAATATTTTTGCTTTTCTCAAAGGTGGATCTACACCATGGTTGCTATGGTGGTTGCAAACCCTAAATTTCCACATAGCACACCTCTAATGAAAAATGAAAACAAACTTTTGAAAAGTGTGACAATGAATATTTCACAGCAGAATATTGTCACTGGTTTGGAAATGGTTCACAGCACGCTGTCTTTAAAAGTTCTTCAGATTTTGTTTGAAACAGAAGTGAATCAGACGGTCTTTATCTGTGAAAGTAAACAATTCGTGGCTATGTACACCAAAAGTGTCTTGTGAAAGTACACTGTAAATCATGAGAGCCCCTTTCTTTTCTTTAACTCCAATTGGCATGACAGCTTCTGGATATTGAACTCAATTTGATAAGTTTCTGAAACTTAAAGTAATCCATTGTTTTGACTACATAAGTTGAAACAAAGTTCAAGTTTGCGTTGAGTTTACTCGTGTTTTTAGGGTAGCAGGTGGATGTTAGGTGAACTGTGACTAGGACTAGCTAGGACAAGTTACTCTTGCCAAATGACATAAATATAAAAATATGAACAAGATATTTGTTAAAAGAAAATTGTAATTATTCACTTGTAGTTTCAAAGACTCCTCCTACCGTAGCATTTACGTCACAAACACTTAAGTTGAAAATAGTATGCAAATCAAAAAATGTACGCAATTAATGTATACACTATTAAAATCTCTAATAACTAAATGATGCATTGCCATCAAGCCATCCCATTCATTATATACTAGAGCTACCACTGTTCTTATAATTACATAGACATAATAATTTGTGTGTATCATGCTGCCAGTGCTTGCTTACCATATGTATGCACCAAAAGGTTTTTATTAGCTGTCTTTATAGTGTGATTAAAGAAATATTAAAAGATTTCAAATGCTTTCTTGTCTAGTTACTCTGATTTGCTGCCCATATTTAACTTTCTTAAGAATACTCATGCTTTATTAAAGTCAGAATACGATGCAGCATGGAAAAATAGCTTGCAGATCTAAATGGCAGAAATGGATTAATAAGCCACTTACTCACTGACAGAAAGGTCCTTATGTGATTTCAGACGTGGCTGAGATACATCAAATTCAGCCATTGGAAGTAATCATAACTAGGATTATCATGCTTTTTCTTCTTCATCCTTTACAATCTTATATTGACTCGATATAAATGGCAGAAAGTCTGCGGAGTAAAGCCTGCAGCAGTTTAGCATGCAGAATCAGGTCCACAATTGCAGAGTAAATGAAAGCTTATTTACTAGATAAGAAGGTAATGCAAGGCCCGTGTTTCTTTTGCAGTACCTTTGGGAGGACGGCTTCAATAAAAGACCCTTTTAGCCAGTTTTTTTTTCATCGGGTGCTGAACCACAGCAAATATAAAACATACCACTCATAAGCTATAACAAAATTTATTTATTCAGCATCTGGAAAGCTAGAACAATGCAATAAGGATTTAAGTTGTTGTGTCAAACCCGGGAGTATTGATGCAAATTCCATCTGCTCCTCTACCCCTCCCTTTATTTATCTCTCTCTCTTTCTCTCTCTCTCTCTCTCTCTCTCTCTCTCTCTCTCTCTCTCTCTCCTCATCTTCTTGTGTCTCCTCGCAACAGCAGCCTATCCTGCCGCCTATGCGCCAATCAGCCAAGCGTTTCCCCAGCAACCGACCATCATCCCCCAGCAACAGCGTGAAGGTAAGAGTGGCCCCGCCCATCCTTGATAAAAAGGTGATAATTGCCCCATTCTGCCTGTTCATTCTCGAGTCAGAATTAACAGGGGTGGAAAAGTGGCAGAAAAAGCGAGAATAAAATGAGTTTTAGGATGAGTGCTAAAAAGAAAAAAAAAACTTTTAAACTTTCATCACATTAAAGCCCTGGAGATATGAGCAGAGGTTTGATCAATTTATTTTAAAAATAGCAACTTGTTTTGTTCTGAGATGTGGAGGAAAACCTCAGTTATACGCATTCATTAAGACTAACGATAGACTGAGGTATATTTTCAACAATGGAGGAAAAAAACCTGATTAATAATAAAGTTATATACTGTATATTACAGATAAGGTCATTTGTACCCAGGAAGTTAGATAAAAAGCTTCATTGATATATAAAGGAGTTATATTAGTTAGTGCCAGTTTAGACATAAATGTATGCAAGGATTTCTGAGAGCAAGTCATGTTCATAAATGTTTTTAAAAATTACTATTAACACTGGCTAGATGGTTAAGATAAACTAATTTGATGGGATTTCTGAGAAGATGCGTAAGTCTTTGTTTTATCACTAGACAGATAATATTTTCTGAAGCTGTGTTATAAACATTTATGCATTCATTGCTAGTGAGCTAGCTGACATGTTTCAATGTAAACTATATACATAATTGATTCTAGTCTACAGTAAGATAGCTTGAAAAGAATTTCTGAGGAAAAAGTCATGTACATAAATGGTTATCAACATTAGTTAGACAATTAACATAAACTAACCTGACCGGAATTCTGAATGGAAGTCGGTTTAAGTCTAGTCAGCTAGTTTGCTAGCTAACGTTTTCTTAAATGAAAACATAACGTTTTCTTTCATGTTCATAAACATTTAGAATCCTTATTTTGAACATAACACAGCTATCTAGCTCATGTTAGCTATCCTGACATCACTTATGTGAGGATTTCTAAGTCATTTATACACGTTCATTGGTAACGCTAGTGAACTAGCTAACATTCCTGTTAGCTAAAGCCTTATATCTTAATTTTTAACATCGGCTAGCTTAAAACGAGTTCTGGAACGAAAATCATGGTCACGAATATATGTTATATTAATTACTTATATCTTTTTCAGAGATAAATTCATATTCATTATTTTTAGTAAATATTGTTAATATTAACATGATGTCTAACTATTTATTTTAAAATGTAAGATGAGCAATCATGAATTTTCTGTTATCAGTCACTGTGTCGTTGAATACATACACAGCTTGTCAGGAGATTTTTTTAAATATTTAAAAAAAAAAAAATCTGAAATCTTTTGGATCTACATTTAAATGCTCTTTTGTGTTCGTCTAGTCATGTAATAAGTCTGTTTTTTTTTTCTTTTCGCCTGTCTGTTTTTGCAGGGCCTGAAGGCTGTAACCTGTTTATCTACCACCTGCCGCAGGAGTTTGGGGACGCTGAGCTCATGCAGATGTTTCTGCCCTTTGGCAACGTCATCTCTGCCAAAGTCTTCGTGGACCGGGCCACCAATCAGAGCAAGTGTTTCGGTGAGTACCCACAACGCTCATCAAAAAAATAAAAAAATGACAACCAGCCATGAGGAGATAAAAGCGTTGTCATTTGGCACGATCCTTTTAGAAATCGTCTCATGCCCCACTTCCCTTGCCGTGATTAGTTTTTTTCCTCCTCTTTTTATTTCCCATGTCTCTGCTAATCAATTTGCAATTAACGTTGGAAAAGTGGCGTCACATTTGACTGAGCAGTTCCCCTGGATGCTGCTCATCAGTGAAGGTTTATGGGATATTAAAGAACAGAAGAAGCGAGTGCTGGAAGACATTATCTCTGATATTCACTGACTGCTAACTTTCCTTCTAGATACACAGCCTTGAGAAAGAACGTCTCCTCGTCTTTTATTCCTATAAGCGCTAGACTTGGTATTCAGACCACAGTATGTTTCCCTGTGCTTTTTAACATTTCATGGCTGAGTTATGCACTGAATTCCTTGGTGCACAGTTGTGAGAACTGAAGCCAGTTAAATAAATCCTGTATTTTTTTTCCTTTCTTTTTTTCTTTATTTAAGACTCATCAGAGCATTACATATTGAAAATTAGGTTTATTCTCATTTCTTTCCAAATAAACAATAAAAGAAACATCTGTCTTATACAGTATATATTTTACATTATATTTTTTTAGCCTTGGTCCTACTTTCAATGTGTTTTCCACAGCTACTTACAAATTAGATTAAGATGCTGTGAAATTAAATTTCTCTGTGTCCTGCAGCTACTTCGTGCTCTGATTGAAACACACTAAACAGGTTTATTGAACGATATGAAGCAAATCCACTTGTGAAAGATTAATGCAAATATATAGCTCTTCATTTTGCTTTGAATTGCTCTTACTCCTAGGAATGAATATAGATGAAAATTCAGGGTTTTTTGATGTTAAAGTAAGCTATGAAATATTAACCGTCTCCTCAGAAGTCAATTCTGTGTGGGGGAAAAAAGAAAGAAACACATATTAATGGTAGAATAGCAAGTACGTGCTGTTGATTCCTCTGGGGTTAGCCAGGATTTGATTTTTCACAGCTTAAAGGTATGGATGTGAGCTCCAAAAAAGCATCTCCTCAGTAAGAGCCTTGTGGGAAACAGACTGAGGCACCTGCCAAATCATTTGGGGCATTGTGTTCTTCCAAACCGCAGCGATTACTCACTCAATATTGACATTTAACACTGATCAAAGTCTGTCTCTTTTAGCAGTTTTAGACCAAAAAAAGGAAAAAAAAGCTTTTTTCAAGCATTTGCTAGAAACACTCCTCTACACAAAAATACAGACACATACTGTAGTATATGTGCATCTCTGTGGCTGAAAAAAGAATGAAAAAACCTGAGACGTGCTTTTAGTATTAAAAGTATAAAAGTCCACACTGTGGTATATTTTAAAATATCTCCAGGGAGAAGAAGTGATAAAATGTCTAGGCCTACTTTCTAGTCCTTGGAAGTACCAAAAAAACGGATAGACAAAAATCGATGAAGTCCTCCTTCACCGTTTCAACTTCGCCTGCTCATTTAAAGAATCTTTAATGTCTTGCCTCGAAGGAAGCAGCCCTTGTAAAGTGCACAGCTTCCTATAAAACATGGCAGAAAGTTCAGCGCTGACTGATTTACTTTGCTCAAGAGCTATATGATTTACCACTCTTCCATCCAGTCATCTTCTCTTTAGCATTGTCACCTTGCTCTCTGCCAGCTGCTTGCAGGGACAGGGCTGGATTGGTGTGACAGGAGAGAGGGAGATTTATGAAGGTGGATAGAAAGTTGTCTGACAGGCTCAGCTATTTTAAAAGGTTTGTAAAAGCTGTGCTCTTATCTCTGGCTGGACTGACAAAAGCATGGCCTCACCCACGAAATTAAATCAGAGTTGTAGCCAGGTGATTGAATCAGCTGGCGGGCAGCAAATTTGGCCAGTCAACCAGCGAAGAGGGGCGATAAGGAAAGGGCAGGAGAGCTGCAGGATCATTTCGCCTTGACACGTCCGTGATAAGTTAGAGCACCTGTAACAAGAATGTTAACAGGAGCAGAGCTGCAACCAGCTAAACTGGACCTTAGAATGCTAGTCCTCCCTCAATTACACCCTTTGTTGGAGATGTTTTATTGGGTTTTAAGACAAACAGGAGTTAAAGTGTCACATATTTTATTACCTGCTGTCACAGTCACTGATTAAAAACCTTCCCTTGCGTTGTCTTGTAGTTAATAAGACAGAAAGTTACAAAGAATTGCAAAGCATGAAAGTTCTTATGCCTGAAAACATTGCCATGTTGGAAAGCTTAACATGACAACCTTTATAGTAGTGTATATAGATAGTGGAGACTTCTAAAACATGCTAAAAAATCAATTAATAAATAAATCAGCTTTTTATAGTAAATGACACAATACCAACAATTATAATTATATATTTATATAAATTTTTATATTTATCATATTTTCTTGTTCTTATTATAATATCTGATTATATATTCTTAAAGAAAATATTTTATTTATTTATTTATTTATTTATTTATTTATTTATTTATAAGAAACACTAAGGTATTAAAAAGAATGCATTTATACTGGATAAACCTGTGAGTTTTCTTGTAGCCTCCATCATCATTATTATCAGAGCTGCACTTATTAAATAAAAAAATAAATAAATAAATAATTCTAGCTTTCTGGTAATCGAGAACAGTGAAGTTAACTATTATGGTGTCAGTAATATAAGTATAACAAATACTTTCCAAATATGGGTCACTTTTTAAATCATATTGGGAATTGATCATATTGATCCCAATATAATTCTTCTCTGTCTTTCTGTCTCTATTCAGGCTTTGTCAGCTTTGATAACCCATCCAGTGCTCAGGCTGCCATTCAGGCAATGAATGGTTTTCAGATTGGCATGAAGAGACTTAAAGTCCAGCTTAAGAGGCCAAAAGATGCCAATCGCCCTTATTGATTGCACCAACATCCACATCCAGGTGAGAAGCACCACTAGTCAGGGTCCCATCCACTTGTTTTTAATGCAGATTTTATTTTTGCATATGGAAACATTAAGAGAAAAACAACAACCCTTTGAGCAATAGTACTACACTATGTAGAATGGGATGTGTGGTTCTGCTACATGTTCAGGGCTTGTCATTTTTGGCTCTTGTCACAATATTCATGTTATATTCACTGATGGATATGAAATATAATTCAGATTTTTGTTATTTTTTGTGGTTCTCTTAAGGACAGGTACCACTAGCAAAAATGGTGATTTTGCTTCTAATTGTCAGATATATAAGTATATATATATATATATATACAAAATATATACAAAAATCAGGTATTTTTTAATCATCTCCACATAAATCTGAATTTACATGGATAATAAATTGCTGGAGAATTACATTTTTTATCTAGTCTATATATACATATATACATATATATATATATATATGTATATATATATATATATATATATATATATATATATATATATATATATATATATATATATATATATATATATATATATATATATATATACATATATATATATATATATGTATATATGTATATATATATAGATATATAGAGAGAGAGAGAGAGAGAGAGAGAGAGAGATAGAGAGAGAGAGAGAGAGAGAGAGAGAGCGAGCTCTACTGATTTGTGCTAAAATATTTACATTGCCTTGAGATTCATTTGGTTACTGCCATTATTTTTCATGCAGCATATTTCACATGCTGGTGAATATTAAAATGTAAACAATAGTTTTAAGTCGAGGTTTTGCCAAATGGCAAATATAATATAATGAGTTGATTTGGGTTTAACATTAAAATAAGGGTTCTGTTTATTGATTTATTCATTTTAAAGTGTATTATAGATAGATAGATAGATAGATAGATAGATAGATAGATAGATAGATAGATAGATAGATAGATAGATAGATAGTCTACAAATAAAGAAAATAATAGCAGGTAGCATAATGCCATAAATAATTACATGCTAGTCAGTAGTTAAGTGCATTAATACAGATACAAACAAGTGCATAAACTTCCATAAACTTTTTCCTCATAAAAATTCTTCACATCATACATACAGTAAAACATATTATCTTAAGTATAAGTCTGCTTTTTTTTTTTTTCACGAGACATTTAACCGTGACACGACTGCGTATTGTGCTAGCAAGAGAATTAGCTCACAGATTTACACATCGTTTTATCGTACTCCACTTTGTCACTGTGTCCACCTGTGTGTTCCTGATGGTGACAGGTAAAAGATGATGGGTGTAGTGCAGCAGGTGGTGGGATTTAGAGCATGTATTGCAGCTTTGACATGGACCTACAATAACTACAATAACATTTAATGCACATTTGAATATCCACGTCTAATAAAAATGGTTATTTTGTGAAAGTCGGTATTGAGCAGGGGTTTGTTTGAATTTTGGTTGATGAATGAGTGAAAAACAAAAATACTAAAGATCGCTAGGTCCGTTCAACCTGTCTGCTGAGAGACTACAATATGAAGGACATAAAAATAATAATCTAGACGAGTGATTTGTCCATCTCTGGGTTACTTTTTTCTTTCAAAATAAAAAATATAGAACTTCACTGAATATTATTTACTTAACAGCAAATTCTAGGAAGCAAATTCCTTTACTGATGAATATTTTTCTTGACTAAAAATCAACAGAAAGAAAAAAATAAGATAAAATTAGATACTAATCCCATTAGGCTATGGTACCTGGCTTTAAAATTTGCATAACATGTGGATAGAAACAGATGCACTGAATCATTACTGTCTCTGTTTGATTTATAATTGTTTGCTGCAATTTTTATAAGAACCCAGATGTTCAGTCGTCATTTTAAAAAAACCTGAGTAATTAAAGCTACAGCATTGAGACGGTTAAAAGCATTAGAACACCAGTTGCAGTACAGACTCCCTGAAGAGAGGATGTTTTCCGTAGAGCTCGATAGACAGATGTCGTCAAATGAGAGCACTGGGAGGTTTGATCAGCACAATGGCCTACTCAGTGAGAATCTGGCGACTTACACGCAAAATATGCTTCCCACATTTGTCAGCAGAGTGTGTGTATGTGTGTGTGTAAGTGTGTGTGTATTTTGTCAGAAGGAGTGTGCAACTATGCCCTATGTCCTTAGAAAACACACCATCTCCAACAATGTCTATAAATGTTCATAGTGTGTAACTATGCCCTATGTCCTTAGAAAACACACCATCTCCAACAGTGTCTATTAATGTTCATATTTGTTCCATTCCCTCACTCATTAGAGTCTGTCTTACTGTGTTTGTACGTGATTAATATGCCCTTTATTTGAATTTGCTAATAATTAGAATAAGAATAATAAAATTAATATGCCTCATTTCTGCCAGCAATGTATCCTTGTTAATCCTTATTTTCTGAGAAGTTCATAAGTAATGTTCATAAGTTTTCCAAGTAAAGGAAAAGAAATTCCATGGATTTGTTTTTCTTCTTGTGCTCCTAACCGGCGTGAAACCCCAGCATGGCATGACCAAAGGTAGCTCGAGGTGGCCACCTGTTGACTAGCTACATGTCTACGGTCAGGGGGGAAACAGTTCCCACGGCTGTAAGTTCCCACTACGGTGTCATTTTCTTTTGGATGACATCATGTGTCCTACTGTGATGGAGTGGCATGACGTGCTGTTAATCTTTTACTCTCTTTCTCTATTTCTCTTGTGGCCATGTTTTGGATATTTTGTATTGATGGAGTGAAGTATTTTGTTTGCGCTGTCGGTAGCTGGTAGCTGGTGTTTGTAAATCTGCTGATTGGTTGGTTTCGATGGGGTGTGACCTTTTGCTGTTGTAATGTGAGTGCTGTGCTCTTGTTATTTTGCGTGTGAATTTGAGAATGTGTTGATATTTTGCCCTTTCTATCTCGCTTTTTTCCCTAACATGAACTGTGACTTTTTTATATTTTGGTTTGATGTTTTTTGTTCTTTTTATGTATGTACTTTTATGAAGGAGCTGAACTTTTTAATTGCTAATTCTCCCACTGAGCGATTGTTACATCATGACACCATGTTTGTATTGCCAATTATTCTTCCCCCAGTGGTGGTGCAAAGGCAAATGTTCATGCCGGTCTCCTCTCTTCTTTCTCTCTGTGCTGGTTTTCATTGTATCTCCATTTGAAGTGCTTCGCTGTGATTGTTTTGTTTGGCCAACACGGGGATTGCTTCCTGTTTACTTATTTATGAGCTTGCTAACCAATTACAGAATGATTGCAGAGCTGCAGGTGATGCCATGGACCCACACATGGTGACTTCATCAACTCAGTTTCTCTCTCTCACACACACACACGCACACATACATACACAACATTAAGAAACAAGCAAACATACAAAAAATAAAAATAGCTTTCAGCTCATTTTAATCTAGTGTGAATTACAGCCAATGCTAGAATTCAAAACCACCAAGAAAACGAATAGATTTTTAGGAAGAATTTCATTAAATGTACTAAATGTACTAAAGATGTTATGCTTTAGCACTGAATTGGCTTTAGGATGTAGATATAAACTAAAAACCTATGAGAATTAGTAAAATATAACATGCCGGAAGTCATCGACTGCTAAAAATGTAAGTAAAAAATAAAAGAATTCTGTGTTTTATTTTTTAGAGAGATATGCATATCTATGTATATATGCATCCCTCTGCTGAGAACGCTATAAGGAGGTGTCTATTTTTAAAGTAACTCTGTATCTGTTGCTCGCTTCTACACTCAAGCTTCCTGCCTTTGAATTGCATCTATAATCAGATCTTTCTCACACAATGCCCCGCTTCTGTTTCTCTCCGCAAGTTTGTCATCAGAACGCACGCTAGTCGTCTTTCTTCCTTCAGTCAAAACACTTTTAACACTTTTAACAAGCGTATGTGTATATGCCAAAAAGGAAAAGGAGCAGAACCAAGAGATGAGGTGTGAATTATCTGTGTTGAGTGCAAGCCAGGCCTTTTATTATTGCTGTTTGTTGTTTCTCTCTCTCTCTCTCTCTCTCTCTCTCTCTCTCTCTATCTCTTTCACTCTCTCTTTCTCTCTCTAATAGAAACTGAGATACACTGAGGTGTCGTTCCTTCATATGCCCCTTCAGAGATCTTATCAAAGTAAACTTAATTAGCATTACAAATCCTAGTGCATTAATTAAAAGTACTTTGATGATTGAATTAAAAGAATAATAGAAAACTCACTGAGGATCAAACCATGCCATGAAACACACTGTTTGGTTTGTTGTTTGAATTTGTCACCTGTCAGTACTCCATTATTCTTCTAAAATTCAGGTTTTTACTGATCAGGAACAGGAAATGTACAATTAAATGTTCAATACACCAAAAAAAAAAATTGCACAAGGCAAAAATACATGGCAGCTATTCATACCTTAAAGAAATTCAGCATATCCAATATACCTACCGACATGTTCTTTGGAGCAAGAGAACTACATAGAACATGTAAGACTCCAGAAATTGAGACAGAAATTCATGAATCTATGAGAGAGCAATACTGTACCACCATGACACCCCAATTTAAAATTGTCAGAGGGTTTTATAACAAGATGGCATCCACAGAATGTATTTTAATGTAAAACCCTTGCTATATGAGATGGCATGATACTGCTTATTCTCAAAACTCATACGAAATATATGAAGATCCAACAGTTTTCTATAACAGCAGCTAAACTGACAGCATTTCTGTCTATAAAATGAAACCACAGGTTACTAATAATCTGCTCCTCCTAATGCACTATATGGACTAAACTTTGTGGACACCCAAGCCAAAAAGCCTTCTTTAAGCTACATACACTAGGAAGCACACAGCCAGAAAAATGTAGCATTAAATGTACTTGAATTAAGAGACTGTTTGAAGACATGCTGTGTGAATGTTGGAGTGCAAGAGCTTGAAAGTGCTGCACTAAGCCCTGACTCAACTCCACTGAACACATTGTAAATGAACTGGAACACTGAATGAACCCCAGACCTCATCACTCTTATAACATCCAAGTGTCTGGTCTCACTACTGCTCTAATGCTACAACGTCTAGTAGCTATTGTCTTATGGGCAGTGGTGGCTCAAGCGGTTAAGGCTCTGTGTTGTTGATCGGACAACCAGAGTTCAGGCCCCAGCACTTCCAAACTGCCACTGTTGGGCCCCTGTGCAAGGCCCTTAACCCTCATGGCTACAGGGCTGGTGTACCATGACTGAACCTGTGCTCTGACCCCAACCTCCAAAGTTGGGATATGTGAAGAAAGAATTTCACTGTCCTTAATGTAGAGGTCACAAAAATATCCTCCCCAGAAGAGTGGATCTTATTTTAACAGCAAAGTATGGCGATTTTTTCAAAAAGCAAAACAACTGGCTAGGGAAAGAGAGAGAGAGAGAGAGAGAGAGAGAGAGAGAGAGAGAGAGAGAGAGAGAGAGAGAGAGAACTACTGTTTGTAGCTCTTATAGAAAACTCTTATACAAGCTGTTATGTTCTACAGCATTAAACTAAGAAGCTAAAGCATTTTACATGTTCATGTAAAACGATCAGAAAATGTGATTGTTGGAAAACTTTTTTGGGGGGATACCTCTGGAGAGAAAACTCCAGGTAACTCTACTAGATTTGTGTGATTTTTCTCTACTCTGTCCTGTAACAGCATATTTTATTACCTACATCAGGCATAAAAGCCAGGGACATATCAACACGGGTGTACTGTACAAGCCTCGTAGTGCTGGAGTAGAAATTTAAAATATTAATGCAATATGAAAAAAGTATAGTCACTTGCTTCTTTCTGTCAAGTCTTTTTTAAGTTGTTTTGTTCTGTTTTTCTGGAAACGGCACCGTCAAAAAAATGTTGGCACCGTCAAATAAATAAATAAATAAATAAAATATACAGGAATATACTTCATTCTACACCAATTCTATAATCAGTATATATTTTCTTCAGATTCTCTGCACTGCTTTGGATGGGACGTCACCCGGCTGTAATCTGTTTGCGTAATTAAACTTCACTCATCTTCCATCACACTGTCTTCATGTCGTGTTCATCTGTTTGGTTGTGTGTCTCTCCATCTTGCCCCGCTGTCTGTTTTATTACATTTAGATAATGGTAGATTAACTGGTTTTAGATACAGAGACTATCGTCATTTTAAATGATGTGACAAACACAGCTTCAAAGTCAAGCTCATCCATCTGCGTTTGGGTTTATAGAAGTACTATAAGGCGGTTGTATACTGTGTGATGTCTAACGTCTTTCACGTGGTGTTGTGTGTGTGTTCCTACTGTATGTGTGTTGTTAGCTCTAGAAGTTGGTGTATAACGCAGGCAGATTTTCACAAACTTAGAAATACATGTATACTGTATAGGCAAAATGTTACAGTTCACATTTTTCTTTTTTCTTCCTTTCCCCTTCCTTTTTCCCGCTCTTTTCCTCTTTCTCCCAGGAAGAAGGATGACAACACCTTATTTTCACAAGTGCAGTATAAGTACAAAAGACTTCTTCTCCGCTCTGCCACACGAAAGAAGAGTGGTCCCTTGATTCTGTGGGAAAACCGTCGAGAGATGTGAGACTAGATGAATGAAGAAACAAGGAGGGATTTTCTTTTCCGTTTTTTCTTGGCTAAATATTTCCTTTTTTATTTCCTCGCTTTGGCATCGCAAAACCTGTGGAAGCCGATTTTTGCAGAGACCAACTTTTTTGCTGCTGTTTTTTTAGACAAGATGGAGAAATATTTATAGATACATTATGCTCAAAGCATGCATACACAGATATACAATCACACATGCAGTCAAATACACGTATCTATCTCACACACGCGCGCACACACGCAAAACTACATAAATTTACAGACACAAACCCTTTGCACTTAGGCTGATGCATAAATGCACTGCAGAAACTTCATATTTTGGATACTGGTTAATACTAATATGTCTATTTGTAAATCCATATGATGCTCACACATGCGCTCACACACACAGACATGCATCCACACAGACACACACACACACACACACACACACACTCACACCAGCCTGCTGCCATTTTGGTTTTCGTGCCTATACAGGTGTTGTAGTCTGTGCCAGGGAAAGCTCTGGAGAGATGGAAAAGGAAATGGTAATCCAGGATTATTTACATGCATCATTCCTTAGAAAATAGGGACCAAAGGACTACATGCTTTTTAAAAATATATAAATATATAAATATATACATAGACTCATATATATATATATATATATATATATATATATATATATATATATATATATATATATATATATATGTAAGGCTGTTACCTTATAGCTGCAAGTATTACAATTACAGATAGTAGTAGGTAAAAGAAATAATTAAGTCAGTATCCATTACGTATTGATTATAAGATAAACAAGTAAAAAACAGAAGGAAATAATCAAACTGAGGCTGACCCTTTGCTCTGGTGGTGGTTTATTTGCCCCAGACAGTAGATTAGATGTATTGTAGATTCTAAGAGTAGATTTGCCAATCTTTTTTGCTGTTTTCTTTTTTAATGACAAAAAAATACTTGAACTTGTGATGAAAAAAATGAAAAAAAAAATATACAAAAAAAGAAACATCATGAAAACAAACAAACAGAAAAAAAAATCATCGTCTGTCTAAATGGCCGCTCACGCTAGAAATATGTATTGGATGGATTATTACCGCTCATCCCAGTGTCTTCAACATGCCACATGTAATGAACGAGAACAAGATAACGCAAGTCATCTCAGTTTCTTCACTCTGCCATCTGACAGCTATTATGTCTAACTGTGTAAAAAGGAACCCGGAAAGAGAGACGGAAAAAGAAACGACAAAAAAAAGGAACGAACGTAAAGGAGTGTCTAAAGTCTGTACTTGACAGGGTGCAGGCTTCCCATAAGCCTTTTTGTTCAAGCGACAATCCACTGTAAAGACCAAGCTACTGGATATGATGTGGACTCTCTTCTTTTCTTTACTCTTTTTTGTATTACGACAGGGAGCACGCTATCTAGACTGATCTCACAGTTACTACTGCAGTTAGGGTGTTGTGTGAGTGTGTGTGTGTGCGTGTGCATGCGTGTGTGTGAGTGGTGGAAGAAAAACGTGGTCCTTTAAGAGCGGACTTTGTAAAATCACGAACGTATGACGAAGACGACGTGGGAGGCGATAGCTACAGAAACTGCCAAACAAACCGAAAAGATAACAACTGCAGTGGCTTTTTTTTCTAGGTAAGAAATAAAAATGATTCGAAGTGACACCATGCTGGTCTGAAAAGACACGAAATGATACGTAGGTCTACCGAAGCCACTGAAAACGTAGAGAAGCACTGGAGTTACTTAAGTGCTTTGCGGATATATACTGAACTTTCTTGGGAAAGGCAAAAAAAGAAGAAGGGGAAAAAAAAAACACAACAAAAAACAAATGCACTCACAGCATTAGCAGCTGAAAGCTTTTAGATGCCATTAAGCTTTGTTGTAATCTGATGTAAATGGAACACTACTCATATGCTCTCTCTAATGCCATCATAAATGATAGAACGAACCTGGGAAAGAACGTACGACAGTCAGTCAACACTCTACCCAAGCCTGTATTGCACTCAAAGGTGATTTTGTTTTTTGTCAGTTATTAAAAAAAATGTCATTTAGAGAACATGCTCAGATGTTCATCACATATCTGGGGGGGGACATCATCACATATCTGGGGCTTTTTTGTCCATGATTGTACTCCTTTCAACAGTCACAATTTTCTATATACCTGCAATGCTGCCAATCAATTGAATTTTCTTTTCTTTTCTTTTTTTTTTTCTTTTGCTGTTTTATTTACGTTTATTTAATTTCAGTTTTTGTTTTTGAAACACAACATTTAACAATCTAACACTGTAAAAAAAAAATTGTGAAACTTGTATGAAATGTCACAAATTTTATTTCACATGAAAACTCCTAAGAATTGTATAGAATTGATTATTTTGTTTTCTGAATCTGGTTGTAAACTACCAACAGTTTTCCGAACGATTTAGTTCCAAACGGTTCCAAAACAACATTTCTAGTATATCGAAAGATTTGTTTTGTTGTTTCTTTATGTTTTTTTTTTCTAACAATGGATAGGTTCGGTGGTTTACAGTGACAAGACAGGCTGCACAGATTAGTGGAGTAGGGCAGGAAATCATGGATGTCTTTAAAAAAACAAAAAAAAAAACTAATACTAATAAACAAACCTGACCTCTGTTCTCCAATGCCAGCATATCAGACCTCACTTTTAATCCTTTACTGTAAATCCTCTTTAGGAGTTTGCAAAGGACCAACATTGTCCAATTGGAATCTGCTGCCTCCCCTTGCCTAATGAAATTTGTCCTTCCTGCCTGCTTCCACTGGACTGACTGCAGGAATTAGTTTAGCAGGAAATATGTTTAATTGTGACCTCCAGCCTGTCCTTTAGTAAAGCCCAGAGATTCTTATTAGTTCAGATGGTATGACGGTTTCTAAAGAAATTATAAGATTGGTCAAGCTTGACATCTGGGTCAAGCTTCACAAAATTGACAAAAGTAGCACAAATCTCATGATGTCAGATGTTCTCCAGATAAGAAATTAGGATTATTCTCAAAAACAGAGACCTGACGAGCAGATAATGTAATATATTTTTTACAGTATTGATTTTCTTTTAATTTCCGTTGACTGCCAGTTACCATGCATGCTCATATTTCTTTCTTCAATTCAGCCATGATGATCTGCAGTATCTGATCCCTACTACTCACAATCTGAACAATTTGCACTAGTTATCACCTCACTACCTGCCAGTGATTCTAAAAAATGTTGTCTGAATAATACACATTAGTACGCACACAAAAAAAATGCCTAAAATTCTTCTCAGTTATTCATCCTCCATCAATTTATTGTCCAAGACTTTAAATCTCTTTTTTTAATGAAAATGTTTTTTTTTTTTAAGAGAAAGAAGCTGGTTTCAGATTTTACTACGTGCCAAACTATTTCAAAATATTTCTATTTCTATCTGAAAGCCTGATTTCTGTGTAGTTTTTATTTTCCAGCATTATATAAATTTGTCAAATGCCCTTTAGCATTTAAAAAATGCTCAGCATTTAACAACACCTCTACCTTTTTATCTACAGACATTCATTTCACAAAAACGACCATTAATTCAGGTTTTGTTGCAGCTGTAAATGTAGGACATTTGGAAAGCACATATATTACTAAGCACTAGAAGAATATTGGTGAAGCACAGTATAAAAGGCTGCTTTAATGCCACAAAATGCTGCCCTACTTTGCTTCTTATAGGTTGCATAAAATTGTCTGGACAAATGTTTTAAGTCACTAGATCTTTATTTATTGTATAAATAACAGAGATGCATCAATACCAAGATTTGTATCAGGTATCGGCTTGAAAAAGTATTTGTTTGCTTACTGACCTAACTCTAGTTTATCATATTCCCACGTTAATGAACGGACAGACAGAAAACCACAGCAATCCAGATGTCTTTCATGATTAACAATCGAAGAAAACACTGTGAAAATATATAATACCATGAGTAATACAATAAAATACCTTTATGGTGTATAAATGTTATCTTTAATATAGATTGCAAGGACAAAGCTTGTCACAAGGAGGAAGAATTAAAGTTAGCATGCGTAGATCACTTCAGTTCTGCGAGCACTGAGCACTTCTTTTCCCATCAATAAACTGCAACTCGTAACGAGTTTTTTATCTGTGCTCTCAGGCTGGATGAAACTAACAAAAATATTTCTACACATCTTTAATGGCTGCATATTAAATATGTTTAAACATTTCAGTATTTGTTATTTGAATTAGTGAGTATCAAAAAAAAGAAAACATGTACTCATATTTGGTCTGAAATACATGGTATTAATGCATCCCTGGGAAAAATATATGCAACGTAAAAGAAAGACACATCAATTTCAAACAGCTAAAATTTCTCTACTTTTTTTATTGGTGTTTGAGGATGTTAGTTGAGTTAAGACATATTTAAAGGTATTTACAAAAGCTACTGCAATGGGTACTGCATTGTTCTTTATTATGGATTACTTTTTTAGTTTATTTTATTCTTTTCAATTTCAAAAACAAAAAATGCAGAGTTGACATGACTCACTGCTAAGTGTTTGGGTTATGCTACGCTTGCTGTGCTGCAAATCATAAGGCTACTGTTACAAGAAGACTGGTATCTAGAGTAGGACAACAACAACAACAATGCTAGCTCTAAATTCAACTAATTTAGACTATTAGAGCATTATCTCAATAGTCAGTTCCCTCAGACGTCCATTAGAAAGCCGAGCCTCTTCTGCGTCCGTTGGCTCCTCGGTTCCTCGAACCCGTTAGACAGATGTTGTCGTTTTGCATGCTGTTAGGCCTTTTTATTCTTCTTGCAGAATCATGTTGCTGGAGAGATGAATGCAGGATGAGTTAATCGACCAGACGAGGGGGTGACCTGCCAGAAACAGAGCTCCTCATCTCCATTCCCCCTTGAGGCTTTACTGCTCTCCCTAAAATAGCAGTGATTGTCAAGGAAAGGAAGCAAAATGTAATTGACTGAAAGTAAAGAGATAATTAAGGGAACCTGTTGGACGGAAGGGGAAAAAATTAATGCCTCTCATTTAATAGCTGGTTTTGGGGGAAAAAAATGGAGAAAGAGAGAGTGAGATTTCGTCATCATGTTTAAACACGAGAGGTTTTGTTTAAAAGGAAATGAGAACAAAAGGGGATGGAGGTGCACGCTAGGCTGAAAGTGGGTGTAGCTGCTGCAACTGAAGTGCCGCAAGTCCGACTTTAGTACTCAGGGCATCACGTGAAATGATGTCACGGCTTGTGGACACTTGAAAACATCTTACACGTGGGATGAGACCGCTTTTAAAAGAAAGGTTTGTTTTTATCCAAGCTTCAGCTTTTCAAATAGGTCAAAGGAAATGCTTTGTTTGGGGAAAGAAATAAAAAAAGAAGGGAGCGATCAGAGAAGGCATGCACTCAACAAAATGTTTAACAAAAAAAAAATTGCTAAAAGCCGGCTCGTTATCTCTAATCTTTCATTTTAAAATTAAAACCCAAACCTGTATCGAGGGAAATGAGGTGTTCTCCATTAAATATTATCAAAACTTTGTTTGATGAAAAATAATCAAATTTGTAAAGTGAAACACACACAAAAAAAGCCAGAAATATATACAGTAATCATACATATTGATCATAACCTACGTTATATTCAGAGATTAGTGACATCTGAATGAACATCCGTATAACAGCTGCTGGTTTGTGCCAAGAGGTTGTATAACCTCATGTAACAAATGTTTAAAAGAAAAACTTTGTAAATATATATAAAAAAAAATACAGAAAGAATAAAAGAAAAGATGATCGCATTCGGTCAGGAGTGTCCCTAATCATAAGATACGTGTCTGTTAACAATATATAAATATCACATGTCGGATGTTTCTAATAAAGCAAGATCGAAGGGTGTTTGACAATAGTTTCAGTTACATTGCTAAAAGAGTTGCACCAGGTGAAAGGACTAGGACTGAGATACTGCAGTGTAAGATGAGGGTTAAATGCAGTGTCAGTGTGTATCAAGTGGTTAAAATGTAAGCAGGGGAATTGCAATAGTGTACAATATGTGCATATGAATGTCTGCGTACACAAAACACACAGACTGAGACCCAACCGACCGTCCTTGTCTCACCTCCATAGCGTCCTCTCTCTTTATATCCTGGTCAACTCCGCAAGCCTGGAAACTGTAAATACAACATAGCATATTTTTCAATTCCGTTTCTTTTTTCTAGTCTATGTGAGAGATTTCGGTCCAACATATTTCTGAGACAAATGAAAATATAGTATACAGTATATATCTATATTTCATCAAGGCTGAGAGGGGAAACTATACACATTTTTATTTATGTTCAGATGAATTTTATACTGTATGTATGGTGACAAATTCTATTTATTGATTGATTTGTTGCAAGTTTTAAATGTTCTCTGTTTCTTCATGCTGTCTGATCTGGGATGACCTAAATTTGTGAAATAGTTTGTTCTGTTACGTTTTTGATGGCACAGTTTGAAGTGATATTTTATGGAGCTCCTAGTGATAGAGGTTTTGTAAATCCAGCTGAGTTTGAGGACAGAGAGAGAGAGAGAGAGAGAGAGAGAGAGAGAGACAGAGAGAGAGAGAGAGAGAGAGAGAGAGAGAGAGAGAGAGAGAGAGAGAGAGAGAGATCATCAAATCTTATATATGAGAATGATTTGTTTTAGTTATAATTATGTTCCTGAGTAATGTTTTATAACAAATATCTAAAAATCTTATTATTATTATTATTATTATTATTATTATTATTATTATTATTATTATTATTATTATTTTACTGCAAGATTTAAAATATATTCTTTTTTATGTTCTTCAAAACCTGGGACGATGTAAAAATTGTATGATAAAATGGAAATTGTGAAATCATATAAGAATGTCCAGGAGTGTTCTATGTTTTGATTTATGATCTTAAATGCCTTGAAATCTTTATCCGGCTGGAATCATTACTATTCATTACGTCACCTCTGTTGTCTGGTCTGCTTTAATCTGTACTGTTCTGCTGTTCAGATCTAATCTCATCAAATTCAGGAGTTAAAAAAATCACATGTAAACTTTATATTTGACTTTTATATTTTCCTAGCAGCGGGTGAAGTTCAGATGTCAGGAGCCCCAGAGTGCAGTCGAACAGCTGCTCTAAAACGTTCACTTTTGTTAATTGTGTGGATAACAAACTAGGAGGGATGTTTTGCCTTAAACCCAGCACATATTTTTCCCCAGTGATGCTACCTACACACTTTGTTCCAGTGTCCATACCTGGGATTGTATTGTTGTCTCTGTGTTTGGGCTTTGCAGAGGCCCTTGGTGTTTAAGCACCACTATACGGACCAACAGATAACTTAGTATTACAGTACAGTTGCCAAATTGACTCAGAGGAGAACATGGAAAAATTGGTTTTCCAGAAGAAATGAACCACTGCATCATTTTCCTGCTTCTCAATCTATGCCCTGATTTATTTTATTGTTTTTGTGTGTTTATTATTTTGTTGTTGTTGTTGTTGTTGTTTTTCTATTTTATTTTATTGAAAATACATTATTTTTAAATTAAAAACTAATTTTATTTTTTTTTCTTGAATACAAAAGCTGTAAAATAGCATTGGCACGAGCCCGTCCTCTCTACATATGGGCTGTTTTTTCCCTCATTGCTCCTGAACCGTGTAGCTCTAGATCATTATATTCTCTGCTTAGGCTAAAAATAAAGCACAGTCCTGTAGACCAGCATGGCTCCTTTTCGTTTCCTTCGTCTGATTGTTTGACTCTGGTGCTGTCTCCCGATTCTGAGCAGGAGTAGTCAGAGCTGTCGCCTTGGCTAGAGGAGGAACGGCCTTCGGTTTGTACAGCTGTAAAATGTGTGGTGGCTTTTTTTGTCACTCAGATTTTCCAGAGAATGCGTTTAGCATGTGTCATTTTATTAATTGAGATAATAACGTTAAGCACATCTGAATACCAAATTAGACGAAAGGGTTGGTAGCAAATTGTTTAGAAAGGGCGAATAATGCATAATAAATGGAAGGAGGAGTGGGAGGGGGTTGAAGGGTGAATTGATTAAAGTGAAATAAAACAATGATTACAGGCACATATGCACACACACACACACACACACACACACACACACACACACACACACACTCACTCACTCACTCGCTCACTCACACACGCATTTACTATTGACATACTTATTTATACATTACTTATGCCATACCTACACTTATTTTATGTTACTAATATATATTTTTAAACTTTTTTTTTTTAAATATTTTTAAATATTAAGCTTTTTTAGTTTAATCTCTCGTTTATATTAAAAATTTGTTTATCTAATAAAAACATTTTAATAGCTGTTTTCTTTATGGGGATCAACCAGATATTCCCACAAGCTCAAATCTGTCAGATAAATATATATATATATATATATATATATATATATATATATATATATATATATATATATATATATATATATATATATATATATATATATATGATATATAAAAATGTAAACAATCAACACATATTGATATATATATATATATATATATATATATATATATATATATATATATATATATATATATATATATATATATATATATATATCTACTAACCCTCTCTCCCCCTCTCTCTGTCTCTCTTTCTCTCTCTCTCTCTCTCTCTCTCTCTCTCTCTCTCTCACACACACACACACACACACACACACACACACACACACAGCACTTTTTCCAGCGACAGCAACAGTTGGAAAACATTTTACTTTAATTAATAAGTGCATTAGGATATTTTTATAAGTCTGTATGCCCCTTTTTCAATGTCCAAGTTACAAATTTGTCTGATTATGCAAATGTACACATCGTGTGTACTATATGTGAATATGTGAATACTTACACATATAAATCAGAATATAATGCGCACAGATATGGTGGACTGTAGGTTTCACAGAAAAAGCAATAACATTGTGCTCTGTCTCGCACTTCCCTCCAGTTGATTCATGTTATCGCCTGTGGGTCACACACTCCAAGCGCAGCGATCAAACCCAGTGTGTTAAAGCAGAAGCAACAATGTAGTCTTTGCTTTGAGGTCAAAGGTCAGTGGGAGGAAATTGGACACAAATGGAAGAATGTCTTCCCTGTCCCTCAGGTCCCTGAGAACATGTGAAAGGAATATAAATGAAGATTTAAAAAGGAGATTAAATATCAGTTTTGACATACGCATGTTTAAAAACAGTAAGTTTGCCCCATACAGGACATATTTAAGAGCAAATCCAAGGCAAAGTGAAGGAACACAGCATGTAACCAATCGTTCTTCAGCTCTATTAGTCTATTGTAATTGAAAATTCCGCTGGCTGACACATCACTTCTGTACTACTTTACTTGCTTTATATTCATATCTCTACTTTTGGTTCAATGTGTTTTATGTAAGTTTTTGCATCCATAGGATGTCGAGCAATAAAGCAACACTTGTTGAGGAAACATTTTAAACATGTTTATCTCAAAATAATTGTGATATGCTTCGAGATGCTGGAGCTATTTTGTTGACTGTGCTGTAGTTTTGTTATTCCTGAGCGATTGTCTGTCACTCTGGTCATACAGGAGGTCCAATCTCAAAAATAAGAGACAATGCTTCAAAACAGCTTCCTTTGTCATTCATCACTTTCTAATGACACTCAATGTCATGTAAATGACAAATGTAGTATAGAAGTGTCTGTGATAGAGATAAAGACAACAATCTACGAAGTGACGATGACGCTGGCAGCGGATTTAGCATGAAAGCTGAAGCTTGGGAAGCTGCTCTGTTTGGGCAGAGTGTACAGACGTGGAGGTGAGTTAGCCAGACAGGCTAAAGGACTAAAGCTCTCTTTAAGTACAGATAAAGCAAGTTCTAAATCCCACTGGCACCGCTATCAGCAGGTAGTCTGAAGGGAAACCATGAACCAAAACTAAAACTAAAACAGCAAGTCACCAAAAGAAGTCAGAACTAAAACTCGTTATGTTCATGATGTTCATGATGAAATAAAGCTGGACAATCACGTGTTAGTTCTAAAGGTTAATATACAAGTCATTCAGAATGGATTTTTTTCTACAGGAATGAGCATCATAGAATCTGTAAAAACACTATATAACATTGGCTGTAAATTTTATAGAATACGCTATAGTAAGACATAGTATACTCTAGACTCAAATATGGGTCAAATATTTCAGGCTAAAATCAAAGTTTGGGTAATGAAATGAGAACTGCAGTAGTATGAAATTCCATCTTCAACAGACAGATAGAAAGACAGACAGACAGACACACACAGACAGACAGACGGACAGACAGACAGACAGACAGACAGACAGACAGACAGACAGACAGACAGACAGACAGACAGACACAATGACATGCAAAAAGACAGGCAAAAAGACAGACAGACAGAGAGACATGCAAAAAGTCAGGCAAAAAGACAGCCAGACAAAGACAGACAGACACAGACACAAAGATAGACATACACAGACAGGCAGACAGAAAGGCAGAAAAACAGACACACACATACACAGACAGAAAGGCAGACAAATACAGACACACACACACATACACAGACAGAAAAACAGGCAGACAAAGACAGACAGACACACACATACACAGACAGAAAAACAGGCAGACAAAGACAGACAGACAGTCAGACAGGCAAAAAGGCAGACAGACACGCACAAAATGACAAACAGACTGACAGGCAGAAGGTTATATAGAGAGACACACATGAAAAAAGACAGACAGACATAGGCAGAAAGACAGACAGATGGACATATATTCATTATTTATGCACAATAACTACTCTGATGTGAGTCTGTATCATCCCATTTCCACTCTTCTATAAGAGCAAGAGTGATCACTAAAAAGGAAAGAATATGTTCTAAATATAAAATAAGATACTCCTGATTTCTAAGGAGACCTTTTATGTTTACACACTCACAGTGTTCTCATATATAAATCTGCATGTAGGAAAGAAACTTCAGGCCACTGAAATAACATTCAGTTAAGGTTCTTTGTGCAGGGTAAATGGGGCAGTGCTCAGTAAAGACTTACCTTTATTCATCTAGTTCTATTACATTCCTGTCAATGTATACTGGAAGTCAACCAGTGACAGTATGATTGTAAACTGTACTATTGGTCTATGGCTGTTTTCTATCATTGATCCAGGATCAGAATAAAAGAAGACTTAAGAACCCAGACTTATCCCATTAAATAGGGTTTAGATACAGAAGGCACATAAAAAATTGGCCAAGTTTATAGCAACTTCAATATCAATATCAAGCGATACGTCAATATCTTTGTACTTCACAAGCATCTTTTAACTCCCGGCAAATTTGCTCAGCATTTGCACAACTGTGCCTGCACTCTTATCCCATTTCTGAGACTGCAAGACAAAAACATTTATTTATTTATTTATTTATTTATTTATTTATTTATTTATTTATTTATTTATTTATTTATTTATTTTTCCAATTCCACTCCCTTCTTAACATGCAGATTCCAGAAAAGCAAGAGCTTATAAAGAAATGGCAATCAGAAGCCAAGAGACCCAGGCATAAGCAAAGCCTCTCAATCCTTTTGATCCTATTATGTTTCACAAAAATGTAATCAATATCCAATCAGGAGCTGAGCAGAATTCAGTGTCATACAGGGCCGCTTATTGTCAGGGGTCGTGTTTCCATAGCAACAGCCCAGGTGTGGCACATCTTGGGCAGGGCGCGTATTGATGGAAGTTTTAGAAGAAAGGCTGATGAAGGGATAAAGAAACGTGTGGAGATAACGAAGTGAAGTCATGAGAAAGCATCAGAACCGTCTTGATTAAGACTGGAGATAGAGTACACCACGGTGATGTACACTTTAACTCTTTCAGACCTCCATGCAGGCAACAACAAAGTTAGTGCAGGCCATCAAAAAATATTGATTAAATCTTAGAGTGTGACGCTGGTGTGATAATCATGATGTAGTAGCTTAGTGGTTAAGGTGTTGGACTACTGATGGCGTTGGATCATTATGCTGTAGCTTAGTGGTTAAGGTGTTGGACTACTGATGGCGTTGGATCATTATGCTGTAGCTTAGTGGTTAAGTTGTAGGACTATTGATGGTGTTGGATCATTATGCGGTAGCTTAGTGGTTAAGTTGTAGGACTATTGATGGTGTTGGATCATTATGCGGTAGCTTAGTGGTTAAGTTGTAGGACTATTGATGGTGTTGGATCATTATGCGGTAGTTTAGTGGTTAAAGTGCTGGACTATTGATGGTGTTGGGTCATTATGCGGTAGTTTAGTGGTTAAAGTGCTGGACTACTGATTGGAAGGTTGTGAGTTTAAATTTCAGCTCAAAACCCACAGCTGGGCCCCTGAGCAAGTCCCTTAACCCTTAAATGTTAAGTAGTTGTAGTTGTAGTAAAAAATATATGTTAAATATATAAAAGGTAACTAATATGGGGAAATCATACTAGAAATATCTCTCTTTTTGAGATTATTTTCTAGAAGATTTTAGAAATTATTATTATTATTATTATTATTATTATTATTATTATTATTATTATTATTGAGAATAATAATAATAATTATTATTATTATTATATTTATTATATTACATTTACTTTTTTTCTCTCTCTCTGTTTTCATGGTCTAAGGTTTGAACTGTGTGTATGGTTTGAAATACATTGCACTCCTTTTTTAAATAATAACGCAATCCCTTCACACTATATTTGTAAACACATAAACATAAAACACGTAAAATTCACACATCCAACAGCCTGTGTTGTTTGTCAGTTTTGAAACAGGGGAGCCTATTTATAAAAAAAAACCTATTTTCCACTTTCCCAGTCGACTCAGTAATATTTTACAAGGCTCTATGTTTTTCTTTTGAATTTCTGTGATTTCTGATGCACAGTTTCCATAAATACAAAATGAAAAGTGCATACAATGAGAGATGATGCACTGCCCACTTTTTATACCTCAATCTCTCTCTCATCTCATTGTAATGCAAAGGGTGATAAAAGTATAATAATGAAATATGGGGCCAATGATTCGGGTGGCGTGAGGAACACCTGAGTCACTAGAGAGCGATGTCATCATAGCAGATAACGACCTCTGTGGATCGGCGGGCAGACGAGACGACGTCGTACGGGTTGACCTTTTGTCCATTCAGATCATCTGTTCTGTGGCACGTTTAAGAAGGAAACTGCAGAGCTTTTGCATGGAGATGCACCGACAAAGTGTTCACACTCAACTAACCTTTGTGTGCTCAGTCAATGATGAGAGGCTGAGCATCGGTAACTGATTAACCCCTCGGTTAATAGATCATTACGGTTTGCTGTCAATCCGGGCATTCAGGGCAGTGGTCAAGTGACTGTTAAGTGAAAGTGGATGCATAAATCTTCTTGAAGAAATAAGAAAAAGGGCTTTACAATAGTGATAGGAACAGAATCAATGACAAAGGCAAGCTTGAGTTCTGGAGCGCCTGCAAAGCTTTTTTTTTTTTTTTTTTACCAGCAATCTATTTTTTCAGTTGTCTTGAGATTATATACAGTAGGGGCAGAATCATATATCCTGTAGCCTATTTACCTGAATAGTGTCAGGAACAGAGATAAAAAAGTGAGAGAAATGTGAGCTTTGTTATATAAATCAAAGATTACGGCACGATAAGAAATAGATAGATAGATAGATAGATAGATAGATAGATAGATAGATAGATAGATAGATAGATAGATAGATAGTGCTTCTTTGGCATAAACAAGCCCACAGAAACAATAAAGTGAAAAAAAAAAGAAATTAAAAATGGAGTCATAGGGTAAATTCGTTCACTGGGACATGCTCTCTTAAAAAAATAATAAATAAATAGCCGCCGCTAATTAGATTACCTAAAAGATGTTTATAATTAATCTTTGTTGTTAGGGAACAAATGAGAAATTCATGAATGCACTCCTTTTTTCCAGCAAATTTCACTTTGTTTTCTTCCTAGGCAACAACAAACAACACTGGCTTTTGAAGATTCTGTGCCAACTGCTTTAAAATCCCCCCCACCCTGTGGAATTTAAACTGCAGAATCTTCAGCTAAATATGCTCCCTACAGCATCACATTCATCTCGCCCTGCCATTGCGGATAGAGGAGTTTGAACAAAGAAAAAGAGGGCACACCGTCACACACCGCCCTGAGCTGGATGATGCAAGTGCGAGGCAAGGCCTTCTCTCTCTCTCTCTCTCTCCCCCTGTCTTGTTCTTTTTACTGCTTCACCACAGGAGTGAAATGAGTGAGGGCGCTCAGTAATGCTCCACCCAACGGCCAGAAGAGAACCATCATGCCTGTTTTTCTTCCTGCTACTCCCAGACCACCCAACAATGAATCATCTGAAAAAAAAAAAGACACCAAAATCAAAAATAGCTATTAGGTCTCTTTGATAAGACATTTGTTAAACTTTAACTTTATATTCTGCATTTTATCTTTTATGAATCCCCTTTTTTATGATGCATCCTGCAATATATTTTTTTTATTCTGACGCTATAAATTACTTTGCTATTATTTTGCATAAGTCTCTACAGGACTCGATTTGTATCTTAGCAACCTGCCTGGCGACAAAAAGCAAGATCAGAGAAGCTACTTATTAACTTGTTGCTATGACTACAGTGGTGAGCAATAAAGTGCTAAGATGTGTTTAACCCTTTGCTTTAAGGCATCCTGCTTTCTGCCACCAGCTCAAAGCATCTTTACATCAACGTGTCAGTGTCAGAAAGGAGGCCAAGCACGATCTCTTCTCTTTGGCAGGTTTATCCTCTTTCTTTTCAGTTGCATGAAGCGTATGGCTGCAGAGAACGAGAAAATGCTGGTGATCAACCACAACATAATGATTCATTATTTTATTATCATTAACTATATACATATATCTACATGTACTATGTATTTGGTGCAGAGATAGAATATACACAAAGATATTTGTAGTGTTAACAGGTTTCCTGAGTTGCCATTCGACTTCTCAGCGATGAAACGAGATGAGTGCAGCAGCTCTTTACTTCTTTCATCTCTCTCTCTTCCTCATTTGTACATTTGCAAAAAAAAACCCAGAAACTTCAACTTTCACGCTTATATGCACATGTAATTCATCTCACAGATCGCTAACTAGCCGAGCCGAACCTCAGATGCGATTTTCTGTAGAGCTCCATTGCATTTTGATATCTTTGAGCCCAGCGTTTGCACCAACATCTTTACTCCTCCTAAGTGGAAAACAAGACCCAAAACAAGCTCTTTCTTTTTTTGTTTTTAGAAGCAAAACCTTGACCTTAATGTTTTAGAATGTTCTTTGTTCTCCTATTAAATGTCACTGTAACTGTGCTAAAAATGTCACCTTGTGGCATCGATGTGGTGGAAATCTACTAAATTCTCACAGGAATAATGAAAATTCAGCAGCAGCCATCAAATCAACACCACCGTCACTTAGCACATCATAGATAATTCAGTATAAACATATTTAATGGGTGGGTTTTTTTATTAAGTACAATAGTGAATCAGCGATTCCACTTCAGTGCTCTTTCTGTACAGTTCACACTGAATACATATACAGTGCCAGCACACTGATTTATTTTATAATTCTGAAACTCATATAGAGAGCCAAAACACTTGTATCTGTAAAACAACAGACTGTGAACATGACTTACAGCAATGACATGCAGCACCTAGATCCAAGAAAATAATAATAGTGCTGCGGTGCTGAATTCTCCAATATGATTGGCCAGAACTGATGTTATGTGACAGATGTGATGTGCAAATAACAAGTTATATTTTTTATAACAAAGAAAGATGTTTAATTGTTGATGCTTTCATATTCACATCTATTTAAGGAGTCTCCAGTGCCAGGCTTTTGCTGCCACTGCTGGGCCCCTGATCAAGGAACTGAACCCTCAATTCTCAGTTGTATTAAATGAAATAAAATGTAAGTCACTTTGGATAAGGGTGTCTGCCAAATGTTTGTTTTAAACTTTTATTTTAAGATTAAAAAAGATCTTTAAAAGCTCTTGAGGTAACAACTGTTTAAAAAGCTGTTAAAGAGTAAGTGTATGCTATTAGTAACTTAAAAGTCTGATGTGTACAGTAAGAGCAAGAAATCCCTGAAGTAGGTGTTGGAAAAAAAAAAAAATCAACAATATATCAAGGATATACCGTAAAATTATCATGATCTGCATATGATAATTAGATTTCTAATATTTGTTTAATTTAAGATATTTAAGGAAAACCTTACAGGAACAGACTTTTCTTTTCTTGTTGACATTTCTGTTAAATTAACATCACATAACTCGTTCATTTAAAAATAAAAGTTCTTGGTGTATAAGAATAAAACTCAATGGGAATAAAAACAAAGCTACAAGAAATATACAGTACATATATAAAAAAAAAATTCAAAGTAGGTTCCTTCATAAATTATTAGCTATATTATTTTATATTATAAGTTTAAGTGTAAATCAGTGGTTGGTGAAGCTTTTGGATCAGTTTAAGTGTAAAATGAATCGTTAAGATTCACTCATTACAGGTTTGTTTTATAAACATAATCCATATTCAAATAAAAGTCTTATTATTCAAATGTTTTAGAATATATCTAAATAATCTGCCCATTTATTGGTTTATCGAATCCTCAGATATTCTGTTGCTGAACTTTTCAGAGGCAGAACACATTAGTGGCAGAACAACTTTTTTTTTTCATATTATTATTTAAAAAATGATTTAATTATTTTAATTTGAATTTAAAAATTGTATTAAACCCTTTTAGTTCAAACAAACATTCTCTCACTCTCTCACTCACTCACTCATTTTCTACCGCTTGTCCGAACTACCCTGGGTCACGGGGAGCCTGTGCCTATCTCAGGCGTCATCGGGCATCAAGGCAGGATACACCCTGGACGGAGTGCCAACCCATCGCAGGGCACACACACACACTCTCATTCACTCACGCAATCACACACTACGGACAATTTTCCAGAGATGCCAATCAACCTACCATGCATGTCTTTGGACCGGGGGAGGAAACCGGAGTACCCGGAGGAAACCCCCGAGGCACGGGGAGAACATGCAAACTCCACACATCGAACATTCAAACACCTAAAATAAAATAAAATAAATACTCCATTTTGTAATTGTTATCGCATTTCTTGATTCAAAATATAAACATCTGAGCCAGTGTAATTTTAGATTTTAGTCTCCTGTGTTTGTTTGAAAGCTCCATTTCCACGTGGAGCATAAAAATACCAGAGAACAGCTTCAGGATAAGACGAGCTGTTTCTAAAATCCCGCTACACTTGGATGAGAAAGGTTCATTGAACTCAGTTCATGGTACAAATGCTTTTTTTACAAGAAGTAATCATAAAGAGAGAGAAGAAGAAGGAGCTGGAGTTAAAATGCAGCGATGTAACTTTAAGACGATGACAGCGCATTCCTGCAGCGCCCCCTGGAGGCAATCATAAATAGGTTATGACAATTTTTTTTTACTTTTAATAGGCTGTGTGTGTGTGTGTGTGTGTGTGTGTGTGTGTGAGTGTTTGTGTGTGTTTGTTCGTGTGTGAGTGTGTGTGAGTGTGTGTGAGTGTGTGTGTCTCATTTTATTCACACACATATGCACACTGACACACATACACGTGAAATCGTTTGATCCACAGCAGGAAGTTTATAAGGCTAAGATAAGATGTGGGTGTGTGTCACAATAGAACAGGAAATTGAGTTTATTCTTGCCAGATTTTCCTTTGTGGGCTATGTTTTATTTGGCAAGACATAAAAAATGAGGCAGGATTCCGTTTATAAAGTTGTTAAAGGAGCCAACAGTGATACAAATGCCAGGGGTTTGTCACATAATGATGTAAAACAAGTCTGAGATAATAGTAGGATATACAGCTAAATAGTGTCTGTGCTGTAAACGTTAATCACGAAATGCAGCCCTGCGTACTGAAAGAGACTAACTCATCACAACAGGGTGCAATGTAGTACACAAAACCAGAAACAGTGTTTCATTAATCATAGGAAGACATACAAGATAAGACTGCAGTGAAAGAGCATGAATCAGAGAGACATATTCGCGCGTGCTTTGGCATTGACTTGTTTTAATGTGTTTCTCTGGATTTTGTCTTTCTATCTCTGTGAGAACAAATAAATTATAATTATGTTCAGATAGCCAGCTTCTATTTCCTGACACAGCTCAGTGTTACCTGTGGTACCTCTCTATCTCTGTCCATATTTCTTTCATTCTTCTACATCGTATCAACTCATTATTGGCATGTGTTTTTCATCCACTTTTGACCCCCCTACCCCTCCTCTCTCTCTTTTGCCCTGCCATCATGAAGGACCTTGTGGCCTCCCACATAGCCACGATGTGAAGAGGGGTCCGTAACTTGGCAACGCACCTAGCAACCGCTCCTCGTAACCATGGATTATAACCTGTTGCCAAGGGAGACAGAGATTGGGGATTGATTTTCAAGGATGGAGTTTTCAAGTAGAATATAATAGAATAAAATAGAATAGAATAGGTTATGAAGCTTATAATGTATTCAATAATTATTTTTTTCATTATTCCAATTACTAGAAGCAGTTACTTGTATATTGTTTTTAATGAAAATGGATTGATGCTGCAACTATGAGCATATTTTGCTTTTTTAGGGAATTATGCTGCTCTGTATTCTTATCCCGAATTTGTGTTCCTAGGACAAACTCTGGACGCAGCATGACCCTGCTTGGGATAAAGCACTTACTGGACAAATATGAATGATAGCTCACTCACTTTCTCTATCTGTCCATTTTTCTGACTACAGGCACAGGCTCCATTTTGACATCTTTGTTAAGCTTAAAATGTACATGCAGCTTCACAATGAAAGTTTTGAGTTATGTTGAAAAGATGTGCTCAGGAACCCATAAATAAATGCCATTTGTCTGTATTGCCTTGGTGTAATTTCTTAATATTATTGAAACTGCCATAAAACGTGTGACACTTTTCAATCTGTTTGACCTAAAAGCTAAAGCCCCAAATCTACGTATGCCTACGTATACCATATTTCTTCAGTTTCTTCATCTTTCTATAAAGACTCATTTAGTTTCTTTGCTTCATTCCTCTGTCATACTACAGCAATGATAAAAAAGAAATAATTATTATGCTTCCATTAAAATAATTTTCAAACTCTAATCCAAATTTGATGACATTTTTAGGAATAGACAAAAACAAAAACAATGATTTTAAACTTATTTTGTTTTCTCATATAACATTTTTAACTGTTTATGCTTTTGTAATATTTTTTTTATATTTTTCAGTCTTTTATTTCATTATTTTCATAACTATAGCTAGTATAATGATTGCTCAGGATTATTAGGATATAGCAAAAATGAAAACATGCCTCTTCCATTATATTATACAAAACCACACACACACACACACACACACACACACACACACACACACACACACACACACACACACACACACACACATACAAACACACAGAAACACTCTCAACCTTTCTACCCATCATTTACTCCATCTTTATCTTTTGCTTGCTAATGACTGCTATTACACACCAAGAGCCAACAAACTGGTCATTACCGAAACATTCCCTCACTCTGGAGCTCGATTACAACACACACATGTGGACAGGCCTGTAGTCCAGTCAGTGCAAATGAAAGCCTACAGTTCCCAAGACTGTCACTTTTGCAGGCTCTCACTACAGGCATAATGACAGCCTGCCAACACAAACCCACAACAATTCACCACTAATGGCCTTGGAAAGAACAAAATCCTCATGACACAAGCTGCTTGAAATGATTTGAAGGTTAAGGTTAGTGGTGGAGTTAGAAGTTAGTGTGTGTGACTTTTCACTTCACTTCTTTAAAATATAACACAATTTTCTCATTATTGTCACTCAAGTGTGTATTTTTTTTTTATATTTATTTATCATCTTGTTCATGTATATAATAAAAATCATTACTTTAATCATAATCATGGTTTTAATTTTACATTTCTGATTGTTAATGAGCTCATCATTGCTCAGCAGTGAAAAAAAAAATGCATGTCACCGTCTATGTTTCTTTTCTATGAATTTACAACTTCCTAACTTCACTGTTCCATATTTCTGATGCACAGTCGCCCCCTTGCGGACATTATGGTGCATGTACATGCCACACTTTCTAGGGGTAGCTCGATAAAAATTGTTTTTAAATATGGTGCATCCCTTCCAAAGTAAAAGCATAGCCTGTAGTAAAGCTGAGCTTGTCGTTGTACTAACTTCACTTAATTTATTTACTACTAGTTTTTCCTGCACAGGCATTTTGAAAAATTTACCATTCAAGAAAGTAATGCATCTCACTATTGTATTTTATCTTTAACTCATTCTTATTCTCTGTTCATGAAGTGTTATGGATGTGTTAGGGATGTAGGATGAAATAAATTTGCATGTGAGTTAAATACTAAACACATACTTGATGTGAAATTCATAGGGCACCAAGACTTGATAGTCTGTTCACAGTTTGGGAAAGAAATAATTCAGAATCAGGATCTACTTTATAGTATTTAGTGTTATTTTTTTACTGGTTGATTTTACTGGTCAGCTGCGCAGCAGGACCCAACACTCCACATGTAGCATGAGGGATGAAGGACCAAGATCATTGATTACATCAAGGTTTTATAGACAGAACTCAAGAAAACCGAAGATATGTAAAAGCAAAACATCATCAATCATTGGCTCAAAATTACTTCATGCATCTCCTGACCAAGCTAATCTGACCAGGCCAAGGACTTCTAGAGGATGTATTGGACATTGTTTATGGACAACTCGTCCCCAGTCCCTTGTCATAATCTTAACAAAACCTACTTATGACGATGTCAGTCTCTGGTCATGACGCACACAGGGTACAAGCATAGAACAACAAAGCCTTATGAACATCTTAAGATTAGAAATTTCCACCACAGGTGCAACATACAAAGACGTCATGTACAAATGTCTGAGGAAGAACCAGATATGGCTGTGATGGTCAGGTGTCCACAAACTTTTATCCATTTAGTGTAAGATTTAAAGAACAAATTCAGTTCAATTCAGCTACATTTTATTTGTATGAATCTTTTAACAATGGACATTATCATGGAAGTATTAACATTTCAAATTAAATGCAATAATTTCAATTTATATTTATCACTAAAGATCAAGCGAAAGTTTTGAGCTCCCTGAGGAAAAAAAGACCAGACTCAAAAGGGAACCCATCCTCATCTATGGAGACCCTTGGATGTCATTGTTTTGGTGAGTGAGTGCTGACCCAGTGTTTCACTTCATTCACTCATCTTTGGTGACTGCTTTATCCTGGCCAGGATTGCAGTGGATTTGGAGAATATCCTGTGAGTGTAAAGCATGAATGGGACACACTGAATGAGATGCCATCACAAGGGCACAGTGTCCAAACTTTTACACAGAAGAAATTCAGTGTCCATCTGCAGGTATATTTTTGGTAGACTGTAGCAAATGTCAAACACACGAACCTCTGCACTACTGTGCCACCCATTTTTGCAACTAAAGGACATAAATATTGTATATAATATTATTACAACATACAGCATATATGCTATTGAATGGTATAACTACCAAGGTGCCACTGCTGGGCCCTTCACGAAGGCCCTTAACTCTCAACTGTTCAGTTCTATCATTGATAATTGCATAACTGAATAAAGGTATTCCTGGGTTATTTCTGGGTTATTACTGGGTGCTTGAATTTCATTTGGGATCTATCTATCTATCTATCTATCTATCTATCTATCTATCTATCTATCTATCTATCTATCTATCTATCTATCTATCTATCTATTAACCATATACAATCTATATTGATATAGTATGCGAGTCTAAAAGCTTTTTTTCTTTAAGTTCTTTGGTTTGTCTTTTGAATTTGCACTTGAACAGCAGATGTCAGTAGCGTACAGATCATTTTTTCTTAAGTTTTAATAAGTCTGATTTCCCGCCTCAGTATGTCTACACACTCTCGACAATAATCTCTATAAGGTTGAAAATTATTCCTGGTCCCATTCCTTTGCTTTATGGCTCAGTGTTTAGTTTCTTTACAGATTAATACTAATCCATATTTAAGATCTCTCTCCCACACGATGGCAGCAGGCACTTGAATGATGAAAAAATGCTCTTCTCTCAGATCTGCTTGTCACTTTAACATTTGATGAATGACACATTTTTGTGACTTTGTTTGAAAAATATTTTTCAGAACATTCAATGACACATATATACATACCTGTACATCACACGAAATGTCTAAAGACTCTTGATGACAATTCACAATGCAGAATATAAATAGAAACCCCAAAGCGCATCACAAGGACAGATGCTGAGATGTAACTAATTGGCTGGAAATTAAACAACTAGGTCAGTGCTGAGACAGACAGAGATTATTATTCGTAATGACTGCATGTTGTGTAAAGTCTGACATTAATTAAGAATTACCTTGTGTCTAGGATGGACTAAACATTTTGATTTAGACTGAATGAAAATTGTAATTTAGATTGCTTTAGATTGTAGATATGTTTTTGATTATACAAAGGTATTTTACACACTTACACACAAACACACACACACACACACACACACACACACACACACACACACACACACACACAATAGTAATATGGCACATTGTCCAATTGAACCTCTATCAGACTTGCTGGTCAAATGGTCATTCATATGATAGATAGATAGATAGATAGATAGATAGATAGATAGATAGATAGATAGATAGATAGATAGATAGATAGATAGAGACATACAGTACATACATTGTGTTGTACATATTGCCACTATTTGTATCTGTCTAATGCTTCATAAATCTGTAAATGCATTAAAATTGAAACAAAAATTATACCTATATTTTTGTATAGTTTTTTACAGTGTATTATTGTTCTAGTGAAAATCTTCATCCTGATCTGTGTATTTCTTTAATTTCCTGATTTTGTAAATATATTATATTGTTATATTTATCAGATGGATGGATGGATGGATGAATGGATGGATGGATGAATAAATAAATGAATCCATAGATTGATGAATGAATTAATCAATGGGTGGATGGATGGAAGAATGGATGGATCAATGAATGAATCGATGAATGAATGAATGAATGAATGAATGAACAGACTGATAAATGAATGAATCAATGGATAGATGGATCGATGGATTGCTGAATGAAGGAATTGATTAATGGAGGGATGGCTGGCTGGCTGGCTGGCTGGATGGATGGATGAGTGGATGGGTGGATGGATGGGTGAATAAATGCATGAATGAATGAATGAATAAATGAATGAATAAATTAATCTATGGATTGATGAATTAATGAATCAGTTGGTGAAATAATGAATAAATTAATTAACAGATTGATATATGAATGAATTGATGGATAGATGGATGGAAGAATGGATGAATGGAAGAATTAATAAAATGTAGACTCATCCTGCAGCACTGCACTCTTATACTAATAAACTTTGCTTTCATTTCATGCTTCAGCTTCGTATCTGATTGCAAGCTCACGAACATAAGGAAGTAAAAAAGTTAGACATTCTACTCTCACAACATTTTCCCCACAGCATTCTAGTCTGGATGCACACTCCCTGTCTCAACCAGATACCTCAGAACATATTATCTGTTCATTCTGAATAGTGTATTCATATTTGATGCAGTAGAAGCATGCTTTTATGTCAAATATAAAAAACCTGCTAAAAACAACCTGGTAAAAAAAATGAGAGACTGATACCAATGCCAGGAAAGTGTGGAAAAGAGAGACTGTTTTGAAATAGCCATCCATGCACCTGTTCCAATTTACTGCTGGTTTATTGAGCTCTGCATGTATTTTTACAAATTAACATATCCCTGTATATGCGAGTCAGTTATTTTTTAAAACGGACCTGACAGGATTGGACAGGCATGTTTCCGCTTCATGTGCTGTTTCTATGCTTGGGATAATTTGCATTGATTACCTGCTTATTTGGATGTGGTCTGGCAATATGCATGCAATGGAGAGGGAAAAAAATGAACGTTGATGACACGAATACAGTAAACACATCAAAACCAGAGAGATTAGTAAAATACCGGATGCTGTATTATACACAAATGTCTGGAGCTAGCCATTTGGAAAGTGAATCTGTGAGCTTGTCTGCAGTTTTTTCAAAATATAACACAGTGCTGCAAAAAGCCTACTTTAACTCTTCATTCTTTCCATCCAGAAATATGTATTTATGCAGTGTGGGCCAGTATAAAAATGAATGACGCTATAAAGCTAAACAAGATATATACGTTTTTCTGTAAGTTTTATAAAATAAGACAGTAGAGCTCTTAATAAGGTGCAGTGCAAGTCAGGATACAGGATACAAGACAGCTACACACGTGTGCTCTGTTGGGAATGTATATAACAGTGATTGGCGTCCATTAAAGATGGATTGAAAACCTGCTGATCCAATTTGCCATTTGGACCCTAATTGAGATGTCAGATGGAGCGGTGAATGTGCTTGCATGTGCTGACGTGTCTCTTAACCGTTATTTATTATGGTTATTAGAACACTTTGCACTACCATCAATTAATCTCTTCCACATGCTCAGTGAGGGTGCAACATGGAGCCAATGTGCTAGAACAGCCATTATGTGTTTATGACATTTGTTGTGGTTTTGTCTCTTACCGTCAAAAAGGAAATGAATGTGCACTTGCTATTAAGCTGGACCTGTTTAAAAAAGGAAAAGGAAAGGAAATATATAGTATCCATGAGTATACTGTATGACATATATTGCTCTCTCTTTCAGTGACAGTGTACGTAAGGCTATATGATATCTACTGTATATAAGCCTGACATGAACTTATTAACTCATTAAATAACTTTTAAGTGTTTCTTCTAACAGGTGTATATTGGCACTACTGTACTTTTACCATCAAGCTCACAAAGCTTTAATAGTTTTTGTGTTCATATTATAGTTGCCTTTATGTGTTTACTTCAGCAAATCTCAGTTAGTGTTACCCTGACCCTAACCCTAACCCTAATTTTCATATTATCATATAAGTAATTAACCTTTAGCTTAATCATAACAGTTCAATAACTAACTAATGTAAATGTTTTTCTTATTAATAAGCATGTTATTACAGCGTAATGAGCGTCCTTTAGCAGTGTTATACAGGTTTTATAGCAATGTTTCCATCAAGGAGACACGACAGAGCAGCTCTTATCCCCCTGTATGCAGTTGCTAGGCCCTTTTACACAATAAAACAACCAGGTAGTGTGAAAGGTGCCATAACCACCTTATGACAGATGTGTCATTAGAATTTAATATTGGTAAAATCTTCAACAGGTGGTGCCTAATGGATTGAACCATTATGTATTTTGATTTAAAAAATATACTTAAAAAAAGAAAGAAAAGAAAAAAGGTGGTTAGTCAGTTAAGCTTCTGGGATATTGATTGTCAGTAAGTTGCTGTCACTGTGGAATATAGCTGATCATGAATAACCCTACACTCTCACCCTGACTTCCTAGCAGGACACACACAAAAAAAAGACCTAGAAGTATCATGCTATAACAAATTCATAGACCATTATACACGTTGTAATATTTATTTATAAAAAGCAATAGAGTCTAATCTATTGAATTGCATTATTTAATGTAATAAGTATGTCCTGTAACACTTGCAATAGCACTTTATCCCTGTTTAAAAGACTATGTCGGTCTATATAAGGGCATCTGGCATAAATGTGAATGTAAATGTAATAATGTGTTTGTAAACTGTATTATAAGCAATTTACTATATTGTCAGTTACTGTGCATTTTTATATATATATATATATATATATATATATATATATATATATATATATATATATATATACACAAACATAACAATCTGTAGAATATCTTATGAACGCATTATAACTTGAAGGTTAATGAGAAGCTGTCAAATTTTTGGTATATATTAAATATACCATTTTAGTATCTACTTTAGGAGTAGATATACACATTGTGAACTTACGATGATGATGATGATGATGATGATGATGATGATGATGATGATGACTGTGTTTATTTAAGTATATTCCCATATCTATACACTATATAAAATATAAAAAATGGGGAATGATTTGAGAAACAATTTGTACATGAATGCTAGTGTGTTGTTCAGTTAATGTATAAAGTTATCTTTGTGGTTGTGTGTGTGAGGTGTGTGTGTTTGTATAGCTGTATGTGTGTGGTGTCAAAATGAATGTCCCTCCGAGCAACACAGAAGATAATGTTTCTCCCTTTTCTCATCTCTCTCTCGCTGCCCCTCGCCCCGGCGGCCCCTCGCCCTCCCGTCACACTGCTGGCTGCATCACAGCTAATCGTCTTCCTTTGCCCCAACGGCAGCAACGTGCTGAGAGAATTAAAGAACCTCAGCCATCCTTTTCACTGCCCTTCTCCATTTCATCTTTTATTTCACCTTCCCATTCCGTTTTGTCGTAGCTTTCAAACGACATTGAATCTACAGAGGCACGTCTACGTTTAATTCTAAAGGTATGAAAGTGAAAGAGAAGGAATACCTACTAAAGCTTAAACAAATGACAGAAGAGCTAATGTGTTTTCACCCCCACGCCCCACCCCCCTGTTTTCTCTATCTCTCCTCATCTTCTTTCTGTACCCTCTCTCTATTTGAAACTCTATTCAGGACTGGCTGCGGTCTAATCAGTTTCATCATGGTTTCCATTAGTGTGAGAGAATATGAAGTAATTAAAGCATGGCTAGTAGAACAGACAGATAGCAATAGAGAAAGAAAGAGAGAGAGAAAAAGAGAGAGAGAGACTCAACCATCCGTAGCCAACAGACCGACAAGATGAAGAATAAAGGGTGTGGCATTCAGAGCTGTCTGTGTGTTCGTTCCTGTGCTTGGTTAGAAACCAGCTTTGCATGTTAATGAATGAGATTATTAGGCACTAATGTGGCCTTTCATAGCATGGAAAAGTGCCATCAGTGCGTGAAGAGGAACACAAGAGGAAACAAACCAATGTAAACACTACAGATGCTTCGTATCATTTTTTTCAGGCCAAGTATGAGTATGAGTATGAGTACATGTTTTCTGGTATTCAGCAATACCGAAACCAATACTGCTCCCAAAATGAGTAACCTACTTATCATTAATCAATTAGGACTAAATAAGGAAACATCTTTTTTAGCTCTGTTTATGTTGCATGCTGCTTGTGGGATGTTTGTGCATAGTTGAACGGTTGGTTATCAACTGGCCTAATTCTTCTGTGTGCGGACGTTTATATATTTAACTCTTTAATATCTTTGAATTCAAGTTTTATTCTTTATTAGTGAGATTTTGGGAGTCACACATGAGCAGACAGGGCATTATCAATGAGCGTAGTTATTAAAAATGAGTGTCAGGTGCTGTGGATGGCAGTTTGTTCGCTAGAAATCGTATGTAGGAATCGCTAGAAATCGCTAAAAATCGTATTCGCTAGAAATTGTCTCAATCCTTGCTGGACTTAATTGCTCTTAAACATACTGTAACTAGCTCTCTGCACACATACTTGATCTTAATGACAACAGCTCTTTGTGTTCAGGTCAGCGCTCCTTGCGTTCTCTATTAAATATATCATCCCATAAAGATGCTTTTTCAGGCTACTTACATTATACTCATGAAGCTGCTATAATTTCTTCTCTTGAAATTTACACAAAGCACAATTTTGCAGTCTGTTTTGCTCTGATCATTAATCATGAAATGCCTCCAGATTGGTGTCATTTACTGACATCTGTTCATTAGTGCACCAGCATACACTGGGCTTACATCACATAATAACCAGTACAAGCACATGAGTAAATGTGCATGATATTGGATCAATTCCTCTTACCAGTATTGGTATCAGTGCTAATAAATATTACAAAGAAATAAGTGGCTAAACACTCATAATGGACACAGGTACATCAAATGTAAATAAAAATCAAGATACGTCACACAAATCCAGTACTACGTACCTGTCCTGATTCAGAATATTCATCATTTATATATATATATATATATATATATATATATATATATATATATATATATATATATATATATATATATATATTTGCAATCAGAAATATTCAACCCCCAAAGAGTTTTAAGGATTTATGGATAAAAATCTTTTCAAAGTGCGGGATTCTGCTTTGGATGACTTCTTTATGAGTTAAGTGATGCATAAAATCAACACAGAAAATGTATGATGTAGTATTTGTGTGTAACAGTATATTTTGTTAAGATAGCCATGTCACAGTTATTCAACCCCTATATAATACTGTTATTTTTAAAGCTTTCTGACAGTTTTTATGGCCTGAAGTGGAGCTGAAACATCATTAAGCCTTTAGGAACTCTATAACAATCCTTCATTTGCTTCAGCTCTGATGCATATATAAACCCCAACCATGAAGGTGTTCAAGGTGAGTTGCAATCATGGGAAAGACAAAGGAGCTTCCACAAAAGCTGAGAGAGGAGATTATTTCATCACATCTGAAGGGCCTTGGGTATAAGATTTCCAAAATATTTAACATTCCAAGAGACACCATTGGGAGCATTATAAGGAAGTTTAAAATTTATGGAACAGCTGCAAACCTTCATGGCCGTGAAAGAAAGCCCACAATTTCATCAAGGGCCCTTTGCAACTTAGTCAGGACAGCTAAGAAAAACCCCCTTGTGACTGCAAGAAAGCTACAGGATGACCTGATGAGAGCTGGTACAAGTGCTTAAGTGGCAACTATAAGACATGCACTGAATAATCAAGGACTTCATGGCCGGACCCCAAGACGCACTCCACTCTTGACCTCAAGGAACATCAGGAGTCGACTAGAATACAGTATGCCAGGAGGAATTTGGATGAAACTACAGAGGTCTGGGAGACAGTTCTATGGACTGATGAAACCAAACTGGAACTTTTTGGACATGTGGACCAGTGGTACATCTGGCATGCAAAAGGTCAGGCTTATGACCAAAAGAATACCATCCCCACGGTCAAGCACGGAGGTGGGTCATTGATGTTGTGGGGCTGTTTTTCTGCGGAAGGAACTGCCAATCGTGTACCTAGCATCATGGATTCCCAGAAATACCAGGTCATTTTAAAGAAGAACGTGATGCCTTCTGTTGACAAATTAAACCTTGGTGATCATTGGATCTTCTAGCAAGACAATGATCCCAAGCACACCTCCAAATCAACTAATGCTTGGTTGGGGAAAAGATGCTGGAGCGTCCTGGAGTGGCCTTCTCAGTCACCAGATTTAAATCCAATTGAAAATCTTTGGTAGGATTTGAAGAAGGCAGTTGCAGTACAGAAGCCATCAAACATCACTGAGTTACAGACTTTTGCACATGAAGAATGGGCAAAGATTCCAATCGAGAGGTGTAAGAAGCTTGTCAGCACTTATCGAAACCGCTTGTTAGAAGTTATAAAAAATAAAGGACACGCCACAAGGTACTGAAGCTGGGGGTTGAATAATACTGCACATGCTCGTGTGTTACAAGAGTTAAAATTTTCATTTAAACTTCAAAGTTAAGTCAACTTCTGTTGTCAAACTAACTCATATGTATTTTTTTTTATTTCACAAAGTTTTTTTTTTCATTGATTTTCATTATCTTTTATCAACATCACTATAATGTCTTTTGAGGTGAGGGGGTTGAATATTTCTGATTGCAACTGTATATATATATATATATATATATATATATATATATATATATATATATATATATATATATATATATATATATTTGTGTGTGTGTGTGTGTGTGTAATCTATTCAATTAAATTCGATTCAATTTTATTAGCATAGCGCTTTTATCAATTTCTCAAAGCAGCTTTACAGATCATAAAAAACAGATTCATATTATATAAAGATTAATATTCAGGAATATTCAAAGGTTGAAGTTTAATTTACTTATATTTAAATGTGTTTGTATTCATCCCTAATGAACAAGCCTGAGGTGACTGAGGCGGCTGTGACAAGGAAAATGACTTACTTAGATGGAAATGAAGAAACTAGAGGAACCAGACTCAAAAAGAAACCTCATCCTCATTTGGGTGACACTGAAGGGTGTGAGAGAGTGAAATTATGAATAATGTCCTTTCTACAGTCAGATACAATCTGACAATTTCATATTGATAATGAGGTTGTTGCCCTCAAAGGCTACATGGAGTTGGCATCTTCTCTTTAATTGTCTGAAATCCTCATGAACACATGAGGAACACAACTGGAGCAGGTACATGGATGTCTCGAGATGGGTAGAAAAAGAAAAGCAAGTTGAGAGGAAATAGCATAGCTGCTATTCATAATATTAGCAATCCCTAGATAATAATGTACATTTGATCAGATGTACTGGAGCACAAGGTTATGGAATGTGTTATTTGTATGTCAAATATGTCTGGTTGTGACACATTTTATACTGCTGTATTGTTTTATTGCATTAGAAGGTCACTACAACTGCCTTTGTGTGTATCTCTAAGCCATACAATATGCATCAAAGGATATGCTTTTGTTCCCTTAAAAACTTATGTGTCTCTTAAGCTTTTTAAGATTCTTTATCTTTGCAGTTAACGTACTAGGTTGAAGATTTACAATACAATATTGGCTCAACTAATCATCAGACTGTATCTCTGAAAGACTATGTGTGAGGCAGGAATACAACCTGGATGGGAAGAAAGGGTTTGGTTAATATTCTCTCTCTCTCTCTCTCTCTCTCTCTCTCTCTCTTTCATCACTATCACATAAGGTGTACATTGACAACAGATAGGAAAGCTGGCTTAAGCTTTGAATTTAAATGCAGTATAAGAAATGTGTTGTTTTATAAACTGAACATAAATATTATCTGTTGAGTTAAATTTAAAATCGTGTAGGACAGTTGAGAAATAGTTACAAAACAGTACTATCTGGTGTAATGAGCCACAGTACTGGTACATTCTGATAAACTGCTGATGCAAAAACAGGATAAATAAAGTATTGAAGAAAGGATTCTCTTACAAACAGTATATTATTTTGATTCAAAATTGTTAATTTTCTCAGTGCTTTTTATTAATTTTTTTATTTTGTTTTATTTATTTATTTTTTTTGTTTTGTTTTAGCAAAATCCATTTGTTATTCTTGGTAAATTCTGACTTTTAATGCGGGTTCAAATATACTATATGCACCAAAACTGGAATGAGTTGGTCATGGTACATAACTCCACATGCTCAGATTGACTGCCCCGAGGCTCTTTCATTTCTTGCTGCAGCACAAAGCCAATTGTTTTCATTTCACTTTGATCAATTATTCGCTCAAGCTTAGCATGTTCTGAATCACAGGGCCTGCTGCTTTGATGAACTGGCAGGCAGGGAAAGAGACAGAGAGAGGAGGGGAATGTGAGTACAGAAGACAGAAAGAAAAAGAAAGAGAATGATTCCTTACTGTGGTGGAGGACAATGGAAAGAACAGTGTGTTGTGGAGGCGATGCTCAAATGTCTAACACTGCAAATCACTCTGCAATTTTCCTTACACTTCTGCTTTCTCCTTTCTCTCTCTCTCTCTCTCTCTCTCTCTCTCTCTCTCTCTCTCTCTCTCTCTCTCTCTCTCTCTCCCTCTCTCTCTTTCTGTCTGTATCTCTCTCTTCTTCCAACACTCCCATTTTTTCTCTCTGCCACCAATGATGGCTGTCTCAGCACTCTTTTCTGCTGCAACTTCACAATAGGTGCTTATTTGAGGAGGCACTCTGGCAGCAGAAGCTTTTGCCATGACAAGGTCTTATTATAGTGGAGGTTCAAAATGGAAGAACACACCCACTCATACCTTCTGTGTCCTACAGTATTGTGAAGATCTATTTTCAAGGCTGGGAAAGATATATGGTGCTGAGCTATAACAAAGGAAATCAAAAAAAAAAAAAAAAAAAAAAAACTAAAGCCATCATATATTTTTTTTCATGAGCAAAGCTTGGAGATGGCCTAGGAATAAGAAAAGTCCAGTTCTTAGAGGACAGCTTTCTTTGTGAACCAACACACACACACACACACACACACACACACACACACACACACACACACACACACACACAAATGATTTCATTCAGGACCCGGCGCCTCACTGCCAAGCTGGGAAATGAGCATATGGATCAAATAATGAGAGCTGAACCTCAGATGAGTTTTAAATTATAGCTTTTATCCAGTGTGAGAAAGCCTCGTCAATATCTGTGCGAGAAAGCCACACTTTCAGGGCTGACTTTGTTTTGGCCTCATCTATGATTGCCATTATAATCCAGCACTCGGACCAATTCAGAGTCCAAACACATAGCATTCAAGTCTAGGCCTGGCAAGACGATTGCCTTATATTTAGAGCTCTTTTTGTGTGGCTTTGCTATGACAAATTATTTTCCAATACCAATCACAGGCAAGCTCAATTCTTTGGATCAGTGAAATGGGCTTTGAGTCCATCAGCAGAAAGTTCCTTTACGCAAAGCAAATGCCATTCAACAATCTAACACACAAGAAAGAGGGGAGAGATATTTCACACATTTCTTTCAGGCATATAAATGTTAATGTGAAAAGGAACAATGGCTCGTCTGCTATTTTATGTGTATACTGTTATTCCTCAGAATTCAAGTTTGTTTCAATTAAAACCAGTATAGTGTTTGTCATGTCTAGATTTAAACCCTCACTCTAATAACTGCGTTTTTTAACTAAAAAATTTCACTGTATTTGATGTATAATGCATAGTATTACAGAATAATAATCCTTTAATTTATTTAAGTGTCTTTTGGTGTTTTTAAGCAAAAATCTGATGACAACACAGGATATTATGATTTAAATTTTTAGTAAAGCATTGCAATCCAAGCAAACACAAAAAGGTATAAAGAAAGTAGTTAGAGTCTCATCCATTATAAAACAGTCCTCAACTAAAATAAATATCAGTGCTTGTGTAATTCTTCCTAAGAATTGTTCTAATATTTAATAATGTACAGTATTAATAAACTGAGTAATTCTCTTCCTCAATAAAATACATTATTAATATAGTGAATAATTCATCCTTACTATTTCTAGATTGCGCGATTGTCATCCTCAGTTATATTCATTATTCATACAATGATAAGCAATTAGTTATTAGTATATATATTAATTTGTATTTAATTTCTATTTAATTCATAAATTCCCAATGAGAATAAATACAAAATATTTTAAATGTAATACATCATAAATAATGTATTATGATACATTATAAAATTATATAATACATATATAAAAATAATAACAATAATAATTAGTATTGTTATTATTTTTATATATGTATTATATAATTTTATAATGTATCATAATAAAATTATAAAATTATATAATACATATATAAAAATAATAACAATAATAATTATTATTATTATTACTACTACTACTAATACTACTACTACTACTAATAATAATAATAATAATAATAATAATAATAATAATAATAATAATAATAGTACATTATTATCATTAATGTTAATTAGATAACATTATGAAATTAATGTTATCCAATAGTCTATGAAACAAATTGTAAAGTGAGGTTTTTATGTGAAGGACAGAGAGCTTTAAGAAAACTCTTCCAATCAGCAGATGGAGTATGTTAACTCGAATGTCAGCAGACATTCTTGATGTCCCATTTTTGCATTATGATAATTGCTATCCCATATTTTCTGTGGTTGTAATTAGTGAGGTCTTCACTGTAAGTAGACACAGGGAGCAATGATGAACACACACACACACACACACACACACACACAAACACACACACACACAAACACACACACACACACAGTTGCAGAGTACTGGCATGCAATTACACTCCTGCAATTATGGTTCTATTGTAAAGCAGGGATTTAGGAGGGATTTATGCACGGTTGCTGCTCCAATGCAATTAAAAATGGGACAAATCTGGTTCAGTCCTTTAAAAATGTGTCATTTTTTTCACATATCTGTCCTGTATTACAGCTTTCTTTGAATAATATTATAAAAAAATAATTTTAACTAGTTTGTGTTTAGATTTTGCACCAGGAATATTATTATCTTCATGAGGACCTTCCACTTCCAGTTAATAATAATGCACCTGAATCTAACCTTGGGCTTAATCTCAGAAAACGTTTGGCTCTTTTAATATTTAAAATATAAGCTGTATGCTTTTTAACGCTGCTGTCATTAAAAAATGTTCCCCACAGCAATCAGTTATTTCTATCCTTGTTGGATATACACAGACACACACACACACACACACACACACACACACACATTCACACATATACTTGACATTTCCTAGGCTTCCTACTGAGTTAGATGACCCAGCTCCTCTATGCAGCAGGACAGAAGAAGCAGTGACCCAATAAGAACAGGCACTGCAGGAGAAATACACACAAAGACACACAGACTTTCTCCAGCTCTCTGAAGGTCCTTTATCCATCTGGTAGCATGCTGAATAGTCGGTCTTTACATGGGGGTCTTGGGGCCGATAAACAATCGCATTGAGAACCACTCTTGCATAATAACATGTTCATTTCAAGTGAACAGATTGCTAAGTGGTCCAACAGTCTGCGCCTGTTCTCTGTACACAACATCATTTGGTTGTCTTAGTAACATCAGAGGAGAAATGAGTTGCCATTAGTATGTTTGGCTTTGCAGAAATGATGACATTAATGTCTGACACACAGCTGGTGCAAGAGGCCATGCTAAGTGCGGGAGCAAACGTCAGTCTGAATATCATTGAATAGCAGACATATTTGATATTGCATAATTGCATGTCAAATATAAAAAAATCGATTAAAAGTATTGCATGCATAAATAAAATAAAAACATTCTGTTAATAGGATATTCTGTATGTATGGAGAAAATCTTAAAAATTTGTGTTTCATCGAATGCTAAAGGTACCAGAGGTGTAAATGTTCCAATGTTCCACTTTACAATAAGAGTACATGAACAGGGTCAGCCGAAATACAGTACCAATGGAGCACAGAGGGTTAGGGGCCTCGCTCAAGGGCCCAACAAAGGTGGTTGCGGCTTGAACCCCAACCTTTGGACCACCAACCCAGAGGCTTAACCACTTGACCTACCCCTGCCCTGCAGTTGGGGAAGTAATATAGCAAGACAAAAAGACACAACCTTTTATTTATTTATTTATTTATTTATTTATTTATTTATTTATTTATTTATTTATTTATTTATTTAATTTGTTTGTTTGCTTGTTTGTTTGTTTGTTTGTTTGTTTATTTATTTTGTTAAAGTGCAAATTTAAGTGGTTTATATCAACCTTAAGGCAACATGAATAGAGAATTTTTTTTACAGATACTTATAGTTATCAACCACAAAAGTACATGGCAATGGTTTCATTAGAGTTATTAGAGTTAAATATAGAGAATATTAATTTAATATTCAATAAATTAATAAATAATTAAGTAAATGATTAGCCAGTACACAGTCCCACTTCACATCTGCATGTCAGCATCCTGAATTAACAGCCTGTTTTTATCAGAAATTATCAATAAACCCCAACAGAGGTAGCAGAGCTCATAGGGGAAAGAGGCTCTCAGCGCAGCTGCCATTACCAGATAACGACAACAATTATAGAGAAGTGTTTAAGTGAACTCAGAGGTAACAACAGTGTGCAAACTCATTTAGAAAATGAGAATGCAAATCACGCTTTGTTTCAATGTATTCATTTGCTTACCAAGCCAGGATTTTAGAGTGCTTTTGGAGCGGATGCTTGAAATAGCTTTGGAGATGACTCACTTATCAAATTTGATCAAATTCATTCTGTTTAAACTCTGAGATGCAAGGAAAAAAAAAAAAAAAAAATATATATATATATATATATATATATATATATATATATATATATATATATATATATATATATATATATATATATATATAAATATCATGAATTTCTGATACACTTTTGGTTATCTTTGCAGTCAGACTCCTGTCAGATTTGAAGGTATCCGACAACATTATTGCATAATAAACACTTTTTTTTTTCCTCTGTCAGGGTACAATGCTTACATCTGCATTGCAGTGTTAAACAGGAGAAAATTGAAAAAAATAGAGAGTCACAGAGGGAGAGTTAATGAGACAGAGGTGTTTCTGGAGTTATGGCATGTTAATTACACCCCTTCTGCTCCAGGCAACCTCATTTTTTTCTTCCCATTTTTCATTTTATCATCCCCCCATCCTTCTTTCTGGCTTGCTCCTTTCTTTTTTTCACTAGATGCATCAAAGTAGCTCATAAAGGCTTAAATGGTGACATCACTGAATGGGTGAATGATTATTGATATTTGTGGCCTGGTACGTTCTCTGAATTTTATTTGCCCTTGAAGGCAAGGCAGGGAGTGATGTATAAACACACACACACACAAACACGCACACACAGACGCACACACACAAACACGCACACACAGACGCACACACACATACATTCTGTGGTTTTATTTTGTGTAAGTTTGTGAAGCTGTCATATGGATGATGAATGCACATTGTCTGGTTGTGGCTGAAGGTATTACTTGCTTCTCCAATCTCTCATTTTGCTGCTAGTGAACAAAAGTTTTCATTAAAAATCTAGCAGAAAATAGACTAAAGCTACTTTTCCTTGAAAGGAAAGGCTACTTGAGTCCATGTTTCTCTCTGTGTGTGATAGAATGATAGTCTCTCACAAAAACCTGCTGGGAGTTTTATTGAACTGATCTAAGCAAAAGTTTTTAAAGAAATTTCTGCTAGCTTGCCAGGGTTACATGACAAATGTTACGTTTATGCAATATTGGGTAACATAACATAGGTTTGTTTGAGAAAAGTGGATATCAATAGATTTGTTTGAGAAAAGTGGAATAGTGGATAATAGCTTCAAGATGTTTTCTTTTTATTCCAGTGACTTTTTTCCTTTCCTTAGCTTCCTTAGCTAATACAAATCCTTTATTGAGATAACAGCATTTATTAAATAATAACCAACATCCACCTTAACATACCACTGCTTTCAACTTGTTTTCCTCCCTTTTCTACTTTCCCCTGCTCCTGATACATAACTATTTCCAGATATTTTGAAGCACAAATGGTAGCAGTTGACATGATTAGTTCACTATTGCATACGTACTGAAAGACTCCGTCCTCACTTATCATTTGAAAGCTTTTTCTGTTGTACAAATTAAATCTGTCACAGTGTAGGAACATGCTGCAAAAGTAATATGGGATTATTCATTTTACTTGTCAGATATCAGATAAAAATACAGAAAAAGTGAGAGAGACGCAAAGGGAGAGAGAGAGAGAGAGAGAGAGAGAGAGAGAGCGAGAGAGAGAGATGGTTTCCCTCAGGCAGCTGTGTATCTCTTTATGAATGATGAGGGTAATTTCTCCCAAACAGCCGAATGATCACTCTGCTTCACATCCCCCCTCCTTCCTGCTCTCTCTGGGAATTAATCAGAAAGCTTGTTGACATATAAACCTCTACGGACAAAGTGCATGTAACTAAGAAATAATCAGATATAAAAATCTGATACTGCACACACACACACACACAGAAAAACAAAGGTAAGATAAAATCTAAAATGATCTACTCTTTAAACTCAAGCACAATCAGTATAAATTTTGATCTCTAAACCCCCCCCCCCCCCCCCCCCCCCCCCCTTTGGTTTTTCCCTTACTACAAAAATAGCATCTGGCACCGTATCAGGGGGTCTGACAGTAGAAATCTGTTGGCACACTGAGATTTTCGAAACTATTTGATCCAAACTCAAAGTAATATTGCTTTCTTTTGGGACTTCCTCTTAGCTCAGAAGCAAGGGCAAATATATGAGTTCAAGCAAAGCCTTAAAAGTCCTGTACACATTTATTTCAGTCTCTACAGATGGATGTGCAATTAAAGTAAAATCTGGTGGCTTTTATGTTGAAGATCATTTATTTCTTGCTGGAATGGTTTGGTTCTGATCACATTTTGTCTGTGATGAAATATTTCTGTCCTGATGAGAGAATCTATTCGAGGATGACTCTGCCTCCATCTACAGTGTACAAGGGGTTGTTATAGTTGTTAGTTTCTTGTGGGGAAAAATTATGGAAATCAGATGCTATGACCTTCACAGGTATCAGATCTCAACCCAACTGAGCACTTATGTCAGATTTCACACTGTTTGGTGAGACAGCACTCTATACATACCACCATTATCAAAATACTGACTAAGGGAAAATATTTTTGTGAAATATCTATCTAACTAACTATCTATCTATCTATCTATCTATCTATCTATCTATCTATCTATATATATATATATATATATATATATATATATATATATATATATATATATTATGTGATTCTACAAAAACAGGTCACTTCATTCAAATACTAAATAAATACAACAAAGAAAAGAAACATGTTTAATCTTTAACAAATAGAAAAAAATTAATAAATTGGGAATATATGCAGAACAACATATGTTTCATTTTCTGATTAAATGCCAGAGTTAAAAAACAAATGCCGTCCCAGAGACAGAGAAGTAGATGATATTCATAAATCCTGTCCCGCAATCCTTACTGAAAAGTCACAAAACCTGCTATTGTGAATAATCGGATATGGATTTTACACACTTCCTGCTAAGTTTTTTCCAGTGATTTACTTCATTTGATTTAAACCCACATGTAGGATTTAATTTTTATATTTTATAATCACATAAAAGTTACAAGTCAATTTTAATCAAGTCAAGAAGCTTTTATATATAGCTTTTATATATACCATATATAGCTGAAGCAGTACACGGTGAAATGACACAGCGTTCCTTCTGCAACCCTGGTGTTACATCCAGACACAGAGCTGATAGCGCTGATCAGTATACAGTCACAAAACACCACACAGTGACAAGAATATTTGTTATTTGTCAGAACTTTATACACAGATTCTACAATATTATTTTACATTATTATTCTTATAATATACTATAAAATTTTTGAAAATACCTCAGGAATTAAATCACTCTTTATTCGTCTACCAAATGGACTATATTTAGTAACAAGCTGTGAAAATAGAAAATGTAGTAAACTCTACTCTCTCTCTCCCTCTGTCTCTCTCTCTCTCTCTCTCTCTCTTCTGCGCTCTCTCTCTCTCTCTCTCTCTCTCTCTCTCTCTCTCTCTCTCTCCTTCTCTTTCACTGAGACAGCTCATTGTTTCAGACTGATTGGCCTGCCTTTACACATTTACTTACCTGCCCATCACATAGGCTGACTAAGCCAGCTGTCCCCTAGAGAGTATAACCGTCTGTGCAGGTAGAGCCATGAAGTAACAGTCCCAAACAGAGAACACAGATGTACGTGGCTAATATACTGTCATGACAGAAAAAAAGTCTACTTAAACTGTAAGAAATGTCATGACAAAAAGACAGAGCCCTGAGTCTGATTAAGAATAAGGATAACTGATTAAGAAAGTGTGTGTGTGTGTGTGTGTGAGAGAGAGAGAGAGAGAGAGAGAGAGAGAGAGAGAGAGAGAGAGAGAGAGAAACTGAAAATAAATGTTTTAATTTTATATTATTTGAATCAACAGAAAGTAATGATAGGTCGTGAGACGAAGGATCCATTTGCACGCTTTAATGAGAACTCGTGGTACAACAGGCTTGGGTCAGAATCAGCAAACACAACAACGTAGGTATGGCAGAAATCAGAATCAGTACTACGGGCAGAAGATCAGGGCAGGTGGCAGACAATCGTAAAACAGAGCAAAACAGAACAGAGTCGAGAACCAGGAAGGCACAGGAAAACAAACACTCAGACCGACAGCAGAGGCAAGTCGAGACTTCGCAAATGAGGTCAAGTTCAAGTGCAGCTTTATAGGAAGTGGTTGATTGGCAGCAGGTGGCGGTGTAATCAGTCCCGGTGAGAGGATTATGGGAGATGGAGTCCGGAAACTGTTAGTACTCAGGTGAAGGTTCCCTCTGGTGGCATTTGGGGGACGAGACGCGACCGGCTACCGAAGTGAGGATACGTGCGACGTCGGGGACGTCCAAGAGGTCGAGGAGCCGGCTTCTCCGGATGAGGCGGTGAGCGAGGGGTCCAGGATATCCCGTGCCTTCACCCAAGAGCGTTCCTCCAGACCGTACCCCTCCCAGTCTACCAGATATTCAAGTTGGCTGGCCCCGGCGTCTGGAGTCCAGCAGGCTGTGGACCTGATACGCTTCTTCCTCGCCGATTAGCAGAGGCGGTGGTACCGGTGGGTCGGCAGTCCCTTCTTGCTCCCCTCTCGGACCGTCGGCGGGCTTAAGTAGCGAGACGTGAAATGTCGGAGAGATGCGGTAAGTGGGTGGTAGCGCCAGGCAGTACGACACAGGGTTTACTTGTTTGACAATCTTGAATGGACCCACGAACCTAGGGCTGAGCTTTCTGCAGGGGAGGCGGAGCCGCATGTCGCAGGTGGAGAGCCATACCCACTGTCCAGGTTGATACTCTGGGTGCGGTCTAAGGCGCCTGTCGGCTTGGAGCTTCTGGCGTCGGATGGCTCTCTATAACTGGTTGTGAGCCACGCTCCAGGTCTCCTCGCTCCTACGGAACCAGTCATCCACTGCAGACAGATTGGAGGGTTCACCGGACCACGGGAACAGAGGCGGCTGATATCCGAGGACACATTGAAAGGGTGTGAGTCCGGTGGCTGGTTTGGTGAGCGAATTCTGTGCTTTCTCCGCCCATATGAGGTACTTGCTCCAGTCAGCTTGGTTTTCCTGGCAGTATGAGCGGAGGAAGCGGGTGAGTTCTTGGTTCAGGCGTTCAGTCTGGCCGTTGGCTTGTGTGTGATATCCCCAGGTGAGGCTGATATTGATGTTTAATTGCTTGAAAAAAGCCACCCACACTTGTGAGGTGAACTGTGGTCGTCTGTCTGAGACCACAGTTTGTCAGGTAAGCCGTAGAAACGGAATACATAGTTGGAAAGGCTTTCTGCTGTTTCGAACACCGTGGGAAGTTTGGGTAGAACTATCAGGTGGCAGGCCTTGGAGAACTGGTCAATGGCGGTGAGAATGACGGTGCAGTTATCAGATTTGGGCAGGTCGGTAGTGAAATCAACGGCGATATGGGACCAGGGTCGCTGAGGGATCGGAAGTGGCTGTAACAAACTGGCCGGGAGATGATGTGAGGCTTTAGATGTGTTGCAAACTGTACATCTTTTAACGAAGTCTCGGGTGTCTTCGGACAGAGAGGGCCAGAGAGAATGTGTTTTGAGCCAGACGGGTTGTGGCCGAGATGCCAGGATGACCGGAGCTGGGCGAGGTGTGTAACAGCTGCAGTAGAGTAGAGCGTAAGTTCTCTGGCATGTAGGTTTTGGTAGCAGGACAGTCGTCCAGAGGCGGAGAAAGCGCATTGGCCTGAGAAATCTGAGTCATGATGTCCCATCGGATGGGAGCGATAATCTGCGCCTCGGGAATGATGGGCTCTGTCTGAGGGGGCTGGTCAGGTTCATTGCTAAGGCGGGACAGTGCGTCGGCTTTGATATTCTTCAAACTGGGTCTGTAAGTTACTGTGAAGCGAAAGCATGTGAAAAACATAGCCCATCGTGCCTGACGGGGGTTCATTCGCTTGGTCGAGCGTAGGTATTCAAGGTTCTTATGATCCGTGATAACCGTGAACGGATGCTGAGCGCCCTCCAGCCAGTGTCGCCACTCTTCGAAGGCCGGCTTCTTGGCCAATAGCTCACGATCCCCCACGTCGTAATTGCGTTCAGCGGGAGATTTCTTGGAGAAGTAAGCACAAGGAAACATCTTGTTAGACTGACCTTGTCGCTGCGAAAAGACCACTCCGATGCCAGTACTGGAGGCATCCACATCGACGACAAACGGTCGAGCCAGGTCAGGGTGGTGCAGGATGGGAGCAGAAGTAAAGCACTCCTTCAGCAGGTGAAAGGCTCTGATCGCTTCAGGTGACCACATGAGACGGGACGATGCTTTCTTTGTCATAGAAGTGAGCGGCGCCGTGATCGTACTGAATCCACGGATGAAGCGACGGTAGAAATTAGCGAACCCGAGGAAGCGTTGTAGCTCCTTGACGGTTTGGGGGCGGGGCCACTTCAACACTGCCTCCACTTTGGACTCGTCCATGGCGACCCCCCCGGCGGAGATGACATAGCCTAGGAACGACATGGAGGTTTTGTGGAACTCACACTTCTCTGCCTTTGCGTAGAGCTGATGTTGGATCAGTCGCTTTAACACTGCCCGTACGTGCTGGACGTGAGCCTCCATGGTCTCGGAATATATCAAGATGTCGTCGATGTATACAATTACCCATCGATCCAGCATATCTCGGAACACGTCGTTGATGAAAGATTGGAACACTGACGGACTGTTAGCAAGACCGAACGGCATGAACAAATATTCATAATGACCGGATTGTGTGGAGAAGGCGGTCTTCCATTCGTCTCCCTCTCCGATGCGGATAAGATTATAAGCGCTGCGCAAGTCCAATTTTGTGAAGAACCTGGCTTTGCGCAGCTGTTCCAGGGCTGAGGGGACAAGTGGGAGTGGATAGCGAAAATTCACAGTGGTTTCATTTACCGCTCGATAATTTATGCATGGGCGGAGCCCTCCATCTTTCTTCATCACTTCTGTACTGCTAGTTAGATTGGTTGTGTGCATGTGTGTATGTGTGTGTGCGTGTGTGTGTGTGTGTGTGTGTGTTGCAAAAATGTGGCATCGCATCCAGCATGCAGTCCTCCTTTTCTTCCAGTGTTCCCAGAATAGTCTTTACCACAATATAAACAAGGATAAAGAACTTATAGAGGAATTAAGCCTCATTTACTGATTTGTAAATTGTTTTTACTACATATACCCAGATTTTAAACCTATTCTATTACTAGTTCACTAGGTTCAGGGCGTAAAAGTAACATCCAGAACATTTTGTGAAAACCAGCCGTGCAGTTTTATGTTATAGGCCTAAATTATAAGATAAATAAAGCTAATGATTAAATTACGACCAAAGAAATTATATTGTACAAGCAGAGGGTGTGCTGTTGTCCGTAAAAAAAGCTGGAAACTGTAAACTAATACCTCAGCTGGTGGAAGATTTAACACATTTACTATCTCACTTATAAGGGAAAGAATATTTAAAGATTAATTTTTTCAAAATAACGTTTTAGATCCTACATTTCCAGCACTTTTAACAATTTTCAAAATACCAGTTTCTCGGATTGATGCACTCACTCATTATCTGGAGATCTTCTTACATCTTTCATTTGTACTCTATCACGAAGTGTAGTATGTCATGTCAGACCATGTTCTTATGTGAGACTAATTAACTTCCACTCTTTGCTTTCTTTTCTTTTTTTTTTTTTTTAGTAGTTTAGTTGCCCTGTGTGCATTTTTCCTTTTACAGAGTTTTGTAGATGTCATTAAATGCAAATGGTGTACCAAATCACCCGAAACAGCAAAATCATTCACAATGTTGAAAAGGGGAACTAATAATAAGCTCAGTGGTTAAGACGAATAACTGATCAGAAGGTTGTGAGTTTGAATCCCGAGTCCTCTAATCTGCCACTTTTGTGCTCTTGAGCAACACTCTTGAGTACTCCTCAATTATTTAGTTGTAAATATAAATATAATATATATAAATATATTAAATATATATAGATAAATAAATATATATAGATAAATATAATAAATGCCGCAAATGTAACAACAGTACCAATACAAAATTATGTATTATGCACAACCAGGTTAAGTACTATGCTGACTTTAGAAAATGGCAGATGCTAGCATTCATGACTGAAAAAAAAAATATTTATTCCGCAACAAAGCTGCATTTCCTCTACGATCTAATTTATAATATAATATAATATAATATAATATAATATAATATAATATAATATAATATAATATAATATAATATAATAGTATTTATAAAACCCCCGACTTGGGGTTTGATCTCGTCTCTGCCCTGTGTGTGTGGAGTTTGTATGTTCTCCCCATACTTACAGTGCTTTCTTTGGGTATTCTGGTTTCCTTCAACAGTCCAAAGACATGCATCATAAGCATCTTTAAATTGTCCCTTGTGTGTGATTGTGTGTGTGAAAGTGTATGCAATTGTATCTTGAGATGGTTTGGCACTCTGTCAAGGGTGTCTCTCGCCCTGTGACCCGAGTTCCCAGAGAAAAGCTCCAGGCTTCACATGACGCTACGTAGGATAAATGGATTGATGGATAATCGATGGTAGTAGTAATAAGAAAAAGAAGAAGAAGAAAAGAAGAAGAAGAAGACTAAAACCAACTACAGAAATTATACTATTTATTGTTGCTGTTCATGTTGTTGTTGTTAGTTGTGGTGTTGTTGGTGTTTGGCATGCATGCACAAAGATATAATAATTCCAATAAATAATTAGAACAATTCCTGCAAAGTACCTGAAAATATATGCCACCTTTTGGTCCAACCATTCAATGAGACCCGTTGATACAAATCCCTAGATAGCTTTTTAATATAAGAATCAGTCTTGTTCACTGCCAACTTTCCCAAGGAGGTCATCTCAGTGCTGAAAACATTAACATTATGCAAATAGTAAAGTGCAAATACATCTACAAGGAAAAAAAAGGCTAAGTACAGTGCAATTTAATGCCCCTGACTTTCAGCAGGAGCGTGAAGGATGTTTTCAATTAGAAGTGAGATAATTTCATTCATTGCTACACCCGCTGAAATTGCACTTTTACAAGCTTGACTGACTCCCTATTTCAGAGTTGCAGGTTAATGAGTCATGTACATTGAGCACATGCACTGGAACGTCCTCTAAACAGATTGAAACAAGTTGCTTAAACCTGTGCCTTTGGTCTTAAAGGAATAGACTTCCACCTACTTTCAGCCAATGTGAATTAGCTAGTGAAGGGAGAAATTTTGTCATTCAAAGGAGGCTCCTGTACCTTTAAGAAGGATGAAATATTTCAGTCTTGAGCCACCCCCCTGCCTATTCCCACTAACTCGTACAGACTCTCCCCCCGCTCGCATTTATGTACCAGTGCTGCTCCTCTCTGCATCTTTGAAAGGGACTGGAGTGCTGACTTTGTCACTTGAAAAAAACCTTAAGAGAATGCGGTGCATGTCCCAACCAAGCCTGAAGCTGCCAGAAGACTGAGGAAAAAAAGCAATATTTCCATCAGAGGTGCTGCTTCATGGATTCAAGCAAGGAGAAAAGAAGACAGGATAGCAAAGAGGAGCAGAGGGCACTACAGAAGAGTAAAGTTACATCTTGATGAAAATTTTGTTTGAATTATTTGCCCAAATGATGACTAATATCCTGTAATCAGCCTCCAGGTTTGAAGAAAGAAGAAACACACAAGAGGAGTGTTTATAAAGTTCATCGGAAAATAACATCATGAAATTTGTTTATGGGAAATCTTCAGGACTCTAAAGAAGAGGTAATGTCTTTCAGTTTGAAGACAGAGGACATTTGCAGCATTACATTAAGATTTTAGAAATAATTTCTGCCTGAATTTGCTGTTTGATGTGTCCTTGTTTGTCAGAACTAATTGACAAGCAGTTTTGGATGGTCTTTATTGGGCAGCTAATTGATTAGGTGACATTTTAATGTTTTTGAACGTAAACAAAAAACTGCTCATGATAAATTATGTAAAACTAGATTAAGTAAAACTAGGAGAGAGAAATTGTTTTACCGATCAAAACATCAGCGAGCTGGTTGGATTGTGTGTAACTGAAAAAAAATCCGAAATGTGGGAATAATTGAAGCATGCTCGAAGAGTTTATAGCTGGAATTGTTTCAGAGACTCAGCTTGACTGGTTAAAGCTCCTGAGGATACAGAAGTGCGCTTATGGATCTGAGCATTGTGAAAGATGAGCATGTACCCTTCCCGGTTGAGACAACTGCCGCTCATCACACCTCTGCTCCTCCTGTCCTGACCTCTCACAGTCCAGTTCTGAATCAGGGTCTTGCGGCTGGCTTTAAGAGGGTGTTTCGGACAGAGGAGGATAGCCCATGCCCATTTCCCGGGCTGCTCCCAGGCGTTTTGGAGATGCGCGTTAAAGAAGGCAGCAAGATCCGCAACCTGATGGGCTTTGCTATGGCACGGATGCAGTGCAAGGAAGGAAATAGCGAACAGGTCGGACTGAGACAGGTGGTGTTCACTGGGTCGGGTCGGGCTGTCACCAAAACCATCACTTGTGTAGAGATAATGAAGAGAAAAGTGGGTGGACTCCACCAGCTAACTAAACTGCGCTATAAAGGTATTCGGGAGCTGTGGGAGAGTCAGGAAGGAGGCGGTGCCAAAATGACCGTCCACAGAACTGTGCCATCTATCAGTATCCTTCTCTCCAAGGACCCGCTGAACCCCCTTGAGCCAGGATATCAGCCCCCTGAGATGCAGAGCGTGCTCTGGGAGGAAAGACAAGATAGTGATGCAGTGTGTAGTGACGCAGGAAAGAGGCAGTTTGACTACAATGTCATACAGAGCGAAACACAGTCAAAAAGATTTTGCCCTCAAGGTGGAATCTCTTTAAATTAACCATTCTGGCTAATGGGGTGATCAGAACCACTTGCTGAGACTGCAAAGCTTTTGCAGAGGAAATCTGAAGGTAGTTTGTTTGCACAGTTTGTTATAATATTTACAGACTGTGCTTTGGACTGAAATGACAAATGGAAATCAAGCCTTCAGCTGGACTGGATAAGTTTATCTGCTCATTTCTATTACAGTATATATGTACACTTGCACGTTTTGCCACCGTATGGTACCACTACTTCTCTCTCCATTGTTCACTGCCGGTGCTTAATGTTTCTATGGATGTGAGTAGTGTGAAAAGTTGTCTCCTTTGTAATTAAACACAGTATACTCATACTTAATTAGCACAAACTCTTTTGCATAAAAGTGCAACTCTTCAGCACAAGGTGAGCGGATTTTACCACCAAGGGAAAAAAGCATTAGATTTAAATAAATGAATAAGCTTACAAGCTGAAGTTGTGACTGGATTCACCCTGTCATAATCACAGACATAGAAAAGAATGCTGTATTAAATGAAAAAAAGAATAATTTGTTTCCATGAAGACAATAAATGATGAAGACATGCAAATAAATAAGTTTAACTGTTCGTATTGGGGAAGAAAATACAGATTTTTGTGTGTGTTTGTTTTCTACAAAGATAGTCTGATAATCTGATAATCATTGATGAAATCATCTGTTGATAATCATCTGGTGTTTATGGTGTTTAGGGTGAAAGACAGAAATAAAAAAGGGACATATAGGAATAATATATATAATGTATATAAATTAACCTTATTGTCATTCCCAGTCACACCTCTCATTATTTAGTTGATACCAAATCTCCAAATCTTACCAAATCTCACTGACTAAACAGATCGAATTGAATTTTTTGATCAGTATCATATCTAAAGTTTCCTGGTGCAGATCAAAGCCTACATGCTCTTTGAACTGACTTTTCTGCAGTGGTTATAGATACAGGGTGTTAAGATAGGACATCCATCATTATAGGACAAAGATGACAGTGTGTCTACGGGGCATCTCATCCGAGTGAAGTTCTTGAACCATGAGTGACTTTATAATACATTTTTTGAAATGTAACCTGAGGATATTTCTTATGATCGTAATGAAAATCTCTGAAGCTTAAAGATCACTTAATGCATTTAATTTATCGCTCACACCCATGTAATGGATTTGTATAATACGTAGCAACGAAAAGGATTCAATTTTGCCAGCGTCCTTGCAGTCTCATTACGGGGTTGCATTGGCCTGTGGATGAAATACAAAGCAATTCTTAGAAACACTGAGTGGTATTTGAGTGGTCTTTAATGGTTTCCCGAGGTTCTATTGTCTTCAGTAGACATACAATTAACCTCCCTGTTCAGTTCAGAGGAGGGAAAGAAAGTGCTCTGCTGAACCAAGGGTTAGGATTGTGAAGTGATTGCAGTTGCTAAAAAACTCGAACCGAACAAACTTTCCAGTTGTGAGGACGTGCTAAAGGTTATCTGTGAGTGTTTATCGCTGACTTAACAGCTTTCATCCAGCACACTATATATATAGGCCTCAGTTTCTATCTCACATACCTTATATCAGCTGATAGCTTTAAGATACAGGCTGGGGAGCAATGAGTAGAATGAGTGGAGATGTGATTAGAAAAGAAGTAAACACTAGACTTGAGATTATTTAATTCACACAGCAAATTAATATTTTCAGAGGTGCAGAAGGTACTAAGGTGTTTAAATATATATATATATAAAACTAATTTTCAAGAATGTTACTGATTATGTTAAATTTGTCCCAAACGTAAAAGACCTGTTTGTTTACGTTAAAAGTAAGATAAGACAAGAAGACCAAACACCAGGAATATCAGATAATATGAATTACGAGCCTTGCACAATGTCATTGCTAAAGAAGTGATGGCGGTGAATTGTGAAGCTAATTCTGTACGGAAAAACTGTCTGTAAATACTGTACGGAAAATTAACCTGATATCTTAATGCATTTACTGCATTGTTTAAATAATGAAAAATAAAAAGAGTAAATATTTATTTCAAAGAACCTGAATTCTAGACCCATAGTTTAATTTTAAACGACTACAAAAAAACAACAAAACAATCTGCTCAGAAGATGGAAACAGGTGGTTTAATCAGTTTGAGTATAAATTATTTACACATGACATTCAGATGCAAACTTATCAAAACGAATACTATTATTATCCTTTACCGTGCCATATTTGTTGTTCATCATTAAGGTATGTTTGTAAAAGCAAACGTTAATTAATTGCGTCCTAACATTTGTCCTATAAATTTTGCACCCAAATGTTCGTACTATATAACGCTAATGGGATTGCTGTGTATGGGGACGTCTGGAGTCTGTCACTCCGTCTTTTAACCACTGTTGCGTCAGTCAGCTTTGTGCTCAGGTCTTCATCGGTGAACATTTGAAGACTTCTGCAGAAAGGAATTAGTGTGAAGTCTGTAATTAGCTCCTGGTTACACAATTCCACTTGACTACAAACTGTTGTACAAAGAACATTATTTACATTTGCATTATTTCCTGTACAGTTTCATCAAAATGAGGAGTCTGGTTT